>NC_069508.1:149751015-150051015 GCF_027579735.1 Bombina bombina
GAATAGCACTGCATTATAGTGCGCTCCGTTTGTGAGTACCCATTTATTTGTAAGGGGATCATTTCTGGGGAAGATCTAGCTGTGTTTTAACATTCTGCACCATTGTAGCGCCTTCTTCTCTTTCATTTTTTTTCTCAAATATGAAATGCGCATCGGTGCATTTCTCTTTTTTTAAAAATGTTTTTTGCAATACACTTCCGTTGTCAAAGATGCTTCTAGTAAAGGTATTACTGTTTTTCAGTGACATACGTACATATGCTGTGTGCACCAGTATTCTAGTTCAGAGAGCTGACAGTCGTGTGTATTGTGCCTGGGAATACTTAATTATACTTATTCAAGCTAATAAAGAAGACTATTTTACAGCTAAGAACCGCTTTCATCGTTTTGTTCAAATACTTTGTGTCACACAAGCCACTGCTGACTTTATGTGAAGATGTGGTGTTTAAATACTGGTGTACGGCCCTCACAGCATATGTACGTATGCCGCTGATAAACAGAAATTACTTTTACTGGAAGCATTTTCGCGAACGGACGTATATTGCAAAAATGCTTCTATATAAGACTGAAAAGCACCCATGCATATTTCAGTTTGGTATTTCTATCCTTCTAATTTACAAACACTTCAAAAATGATTATAAAGTACAAGTATAGAAACCAAATAAAGAAGCAATATTATTTACCTTTTATGTAAAACTGAGTTTCTTCCCTTGGAATCTTCTGCCATGAAATATTCTGCTGCTGCTCATCACAAGAATCAAGAAACCATTGGAGAATGAACCAAAGAAGATAGTGTTCAGTTGTTTTCAGTTGTCCCCATTTAACTAATATTGAAGTATTAAGCAATAATTCAGTTGTTACATTTTGGGGTGTTGAGAAACCTATAAAAACATGGAAAAGGGTTATATGCGGAAGGATGAGCGGTAAAGTAGCACCCAGGCCATAAAGCTGTAATAAGGAATAGCTTATAGTGCTGAAATTGCATATACGCTCTTGAGCCTCATTTCTCTCTCAAGGAGGTTCATTTCAACAAAGGAAACCAGGAGAAAGCGACAAATTTGATAATGGAAATAAATAGCAAAGTTTTGTCTGTATCAATAAAGTTTAAAGGGACACTGAACCCAAAAAAATTCTTTCGTGATTCAGATAGAGCATGAAATTTTAAGCAACTTTCTAATTTACTCCTATTATCAAATTTTCTTCATTCTCTTGGTATCTTTATTTGAAATGCAAGAATCTAAGTTTAGATGCCGGCCCATTTTTTGGTGAACAACCTGGGTTGTTCTTGCTGATTGGTGGATAAATTCATCCACCAATAAAAAAGTACTTTCCAGAGTTCTAAACCCAAAAAAAAGCTTAGATGCCTTCTTTTTCAAATAAAGATAGCAAGAGAACAAAGAAAAATTGATAATAGGAGTAAATTAGAAAGTTGCTTAAAATTGCATGCTCTATCTGAATCATGAAAGAAAAAATTTGGGTTCAGTGTCCCTTTAATATTGACTTCAATATCCCTTTAAAGGAACATCAAACCCAGATATTTTTCTTTCATGATTTAGATAGAGCGTGGGATTTTAAACAACTTTACATTTTAATTCTATTATCTAATGTGTTTTGTTCTCTTGGTATTCTTTGTTGAAAAGAATACCTAGATAGGTTAAGGAGCCACAAATTGGTGTCTAAACAACTATGCTCCGTTACTGGCTCCCCTAATATGTTCAGTTAGCTCCCAGTAGTGCCTTGCTGCTTCTTAAACAAACTATACCAGGATAATGAAGCAAATTAGATAATAGAAGTAAATTGCAAGGTTGTTTAAAATTGTATCTTCTATCTGAATCATAAAAGAAACATTTTGTGTTTTATGTCTCTTTAATGTTATGGAGAAATGTTGCCATGGATGTGGTACTATATTCAAGCGCTGTGGTGGAATAGCATGATAAATGATCTAATTTATGCAAGGACGTGAACAAAGGTCTGCACCACTTGCTTCACATGTCTGAAATAAAAGTACTTTATGTGTATTAGCCAGTGAAAGTTTAATCCCCAGGTATGCAACATATATTTTGTTAGTTTCAATATGAGTTTTATCAGCTTTAATAGTGATATTAAAGTCAAAATATAATTACCCATAAAGGGTTAGATTAAAAGTAGCGTGGGACTTGATAAGCAGTATTGCTGGACTACGCTAACATTAGCGTGCAACTTGATATTTAAGTCCATGCTAAATCAGATTTACCAGAGGAGGTTTAGCTAGGCTGACATCGCTTTAGTGCACTCATTACTTTCAATGGATATCGCGACCACGCTAAATAGCGCTGATATTACAGGTTAAAAGTTATGGGTAGCGCTTCAGCAAAAACCCTAATACTGCTAGAAAAATTAGCACCATTTGAGACCTAAAATAAAGTGTAATGGTTAAAAAACAAAGTTTCACAAAACGCATGTAAAACATAATAAAATAAAGTATTTTACTCATATATAAACATTTATAATAAAAAATAATTACCAGTTAGTAACTACACTTACCGGGTACTTGTTGCATTGAGATATTACAGGGTTTAGAGGTGCCGTTTGCGTTGTATGATGCAACAAATAAGGTTTTTACTCCCTTCGGTGCTATAACTCTGCAGTGTGTTAGGGATATTTCACAGGTTTGTATTAAAATCTCTTTTCCCTCAAATTTGCAAGTTACATTAAATCCTAAACTTTTTCTACGAGGTGCTTCAGGAGCCAACAGCTGGATTTAAAAAAAAGACAATAGTTTAATTAGTACATTATTCATTCATAATAAGGGTTTACCCAAAACGGAAAAATTTGTACATTTACTACATTTTGGGCTAGTTTACATGTGGCGCACTCATTTTTTCTTGCTCACGAGCAAACACCACTCAAAGTAAACTTTTAATGCAGGTGGGTTAGCACTCGTATTAAAAGTTGAAAGTAAAAAGTTTGCACATGAGCGAAACTCTATGCACACTAAATTCTTCTCCCCATAGACCTCAATAGAGTGTTCTTCAAAAAGAAAACAAACATATACTGTATATAAAAATATAATACATTTTCTTTCTTATAAAATATATATATATTTGTACCTATATATCTATATGAATATATAGATATATAGATGCAGTTATGGCCAAAAATATTGGCACCCCTGTATTTCTGTCAGATAATGCCACACTTCGTCCAGAAAAGTGTTCTTTTTAATGTGCTTAAAGGGATATGGCTGCACCTCACTGACGAGGACCAAAGGAGGATGAAACGATAGTCTTGAGTTGCCATTTCCCTTGTTCAGAGGAGAATTGCCTGGTGTTTTGGGGTTGGACTGAATGAAATAGGCATAATAAGCAAACCAGACCATAGAATAAACCACTGAGCTGTTGTTTTTTACCTGGCAGATTGATTCTCTTTCTGTATTAGTTATGTGTTTATTCCCTTTGCTGCCTGCGGTTAATTAAACTATTATAGCCAAGCAATATTGCAATAAGTAAATGCTGTTTTCTGCAGTCAGGTTATTAGTAGACTGAATTAAAGGAACATGAAACCCAAAATTGTTCTTTCGTGATTCAAACAGAGAATACAATTTTATACAACGTTCTAATTTACTTCTATCATATAACTTGCTTCATTAGCATTCATTGATATCCTTTGTTGAAGAAGCAGCAATAATAAGTTGAGGCATATATTTGCAGCCACCAATCAGCAGCTCTGATCTACCTAGGTATCCTTTTCAAGAAAGGATATCAAGAGAACAAAAAAATAGATAGTAGAAGTAAATTGGAAAGTTGTTTAAAATCACACACTCTATCTGAATCAGGAAAGAAACATTTGGGTTATATGTCCCTTTAAAACCAATGTGCAATAAAAAGCAAGGCTGTAAAACTTGTCTAACAAGGTAGCGATCCTTATGAGTGATTAAGCCCTTAGGTAGCTAACAACTTCTCCTAACAACTATTTAACACCTGCTGCAAGAAAAACTAGTAAATTCATTTGGACAGTAATCACTTACAGTATAACAGTATTAATTATCAAGCAATTAAAAACAATTTTCCCTGTTCAATTAACTTGCAAAATTGATGCCTCAAACCAATGTTGGCCATAGTACAAAGGCATTTTTTCCTTTACTTATGCAAGAAAAAATACATTGCAACACATCTGCATGCAAGGTAAAGGGTTAAACGTCTCTAAAACTAGGATTTTGAGAGCAAGTTTTGCATTGTTTTTTCATTCCAGGGACACAACCCTTAAAAATGCCTCTTATCTCCTTTGCTGTGACCAAATAGTGATATATTTGAAGAATACTAAAGTTAAAATGAAACATTCATGATTCAGATAGAGCATTCAGCTTTAAGGGACATTCCAATTTAATTCTATTATCAAATTGTGCACAAACTTTTTATATGTACACTTTCTGAGGCACCAACTCCTACTGAGCATGTGCAAAAGTTTGCAGTGTACTGTATATGTAAATATATATATATGTAAATGAATCTATGATTGGCTGAGGCTGTCACATGATGCAGGGGATTTTTTAAATTTGCCAGAAAAAAAAATCTACTACTCATTTCAATTTGAAACTAAGTGCTATTGCATTGTCTTATAATGCACTTGTTGATTATGGAATACTACTGTACGTAATGGTCCTTTAAATGAGCTCTGCACATGTAAGACAATCGTTGTGCAACATAAAGAAGGGACAAGCTTTTTATTTCAGTGGAATACACGCTAACCTCTCAGGGGGCAGTTTACAAGCTACATAATTAGAACCTTTTATAGGGAATTGAATGAATAATAAGGTTAATGTCCGTAGCCCTCTAGTATTTTTCTATTGTGCAAACCAAAGCCGGATTGACCTACCAGGATATCAGGAGATTTCCCGGTGGGCCACAGCAGTTGGGGCTGGCCAGCTACAATTAAAGGGGGTGCTGCTGCTGGTGATGCGACACAGCTGTATCACCTCTCTTTTCTCCTCTGTGCTATACCTTAAGGTCGCTAAGTATTTCCTCATACCATGTTATTAGACCTCCTTTGAACAGTTTCTAGTATCTAGTTAAGTCACACTGTGCGACCGAGGGATGCACTGTTTTTAAAGTTTTCTCCAGACTACACAATCATTTTCACACTGAAGGGAGTCATGGATGAACTTCGGTTGTAGGGTGCCTATATAACAACAATATGGTATGGACTTTAAAGGAAAATCGTCCATGCCTATGAGAAAACACTATATAAAAGGGATTTTTTTTTAGGTTAAATTATAGCTGATTATTTTGAAACGAACTAGTCTGTGCGAAAGTAACGCTGGCTGATAAAACTGCCACAGCTCCATTGGTAGCCAGGGATGTGCCCCACAAGCATAAAGTTAAAAAGTTTTTGGTTTTTTGGGTGTTTTTTTTTTTCAGAACAGAAAAAATCTTAAAAAAAACAATTTAACAAAGTTCTATTTAAAGTGTTTTTTTTATTAACTTCTGTAACGCATACATTTGATTCCATTGCATTCCCCGATAATTGAGTTGAGTGATCATCATTCATCATAGAGTGTATTGGCCATTGAGAAACATGTACATTAAGATTCTGTCGTGTTAAATACATTTTTAACTGAAAAATTAAGGTGATTTTGTCATTTTTAATAAAATCGCACGCAAGTTGAATCAGAAACCACGTTTTTTGGGGTTGAAAACCGTGATTTTTTTTTTCCTTCAAAATCACACAGCGCTAATGTATATGCTTATATACATATACAGTATATTTATGTGTGTATACACATATTAACACATAAATATATATATATATTTACTGTAAATGCATAATCATATACATATATATTTATATTTGCTGCATCGCTGCGCTACTTACCCCCTTTGTTGCGTTTAGGTTCTGATGCCGTCTCTGACGGCATCAGAACGAAGCTCCTAGCAATGCGAACGTGAGCTCGCGTTCACATTACGCTTTACTTGTAATACCAGCTCACATTAGCGTGTGCTGGTATTACTCAGGGGAGCACTAATATCGCTTGTGCGCAAGCGATATTTAGCACTCCACTTGTAATCTGGCTCTTAGTGTTTAATGTCCCTTTAAATAAGCAAGCACCTCACACAGCATGGGAGTATCACAGAAGTAAATAGAATACTGTGTCTTACTAAATGCTACTCTGCAATATCATTTTCCTTTGAGAAGGGAAGTGGGGATATGAAGATTTAGAATATGGCAAATCTAGATAACACTTTATATTTTGTAAAGGAAAAAAACTGCACACTGTGACTTTCCCTCTTTTATCTCCAAAAGTCTAGGAACAAAACCAAACATGTAAATTACAACAGAGGGTATCAAATAGTACACATTGATTTCTAGAGAAGTAAAAGTCTCATTATACTAACCCCTTAACGACTGAGATGTACCATGTATGTTGCCGCTCATTAAGGGTTTTCTTTGATAAAATAGCACGTGTCCCGCCATAAGCAGCGGTACTGCGCTATTATACCCTCCCTTCTTGTCATCATAAATAGCGTGGTCTCGACACTGCCGGCGAGACCGTGTATTTAATAGCACTTCCCCATTCAAAGATGAGTGATGTACAGGTTACGTTGCTGGTCTTTAAGGGGTTAAAGTATAGGTTCTAAGCATCCCATTGGCAGGTAGTGACACACAATCTGTTTGATTAGTCCAAATATTTTAATATCTAGATGAAAATTGCATTGACATGAGAATTTATGGCATTTAAAAATACAATTTTTTTTAGTATTCATCACAACCTTGAAGTTAAAATAAAGGTGTGTTATTTTTTTGTCAGATTCACTTTTTTAGTTCTACAAATTAAAGTTCTGCTGTAGACTAAGCAATTAGCACAGAATGCCCATGTTTATGTAATATTTGTTTTTATTTTTAGAGGCCGGTGCCAAATTCAAGATCATAGAACAGATACAGATGGACATCATATTATATTTTTGTTGTTCTGTCAACATTATTGTGCGTCTGCATTTAGTGCATTATACTTATATACCCTAGGCCTATACTATAAGTTATTCTATGGTTTATTACAATGTCATAATTAAAATGTTTAAATACCTGGAAAATGTGAAGCCTAATAAAAGTTTAAATTACTTTTGTAAGAGTCAATGCTGTTGTTTTTATGAAGTCATTTCTAAAGGATTTTTTGGTGAATATTTTTATCTTCATACAGTATTGAGGTTAAAAGATCACATTTACCAGACAGGCAAAGGCTAATTTTATTAAAATCAGTAAAAGTATGAAATCAATAAAACCAAAAATAGGCCGGCTCTTAAGCTTACTTTCCTGCTTTTTAAAATAAATATAGCAAGAAAACGGAAAAAAAATGATAATAGGAGTAAATTAGAAAATTCCTTAAAATTGCATGCTCTATCTGAATCATGAAAGAAAAAAATTGTAGTGCTCTTGTGGCAGACACTGCAACATATGTGCCAGAGATATGCTAAAGATTTCCAGTACTCTTGCTGTTGACTTGCTAGAGATTTGTAACAGACTTGCAGGGCTTTTGCAGTAGACTTGCAGGGCTCTTGCTGTTAATTTGTCGTAAATGTGCTGCAGACTTGCAGAGCTCTTGCTGTTGACTTGTTAGAGATTTGCAATTAACTTGCAGAGCTCTTGCTGTCAACTTGCCAGACATTGACTAAAGACTTGCAGAGCTCTTGCAGCTGGGACTTGCCAAAAATTCTCTTGCTAGAAACTTGCCAGGCAAACTTGCTGCAAGTTAAAAATGTGTCAACAAGAGCTTTTGCTGCAATGATGCTGCAAGTAAACACACTTGCCAGTGAAAACTTGCAGCAGTTAGACCGACTTACAGAAAAAGTTTGCTACAAGCTTGTAGCAAGTTATCTATCTGGGTACATACATACATGTATAAATAAAAATGGTCCATGCTCCAAAGACACTTTTTTTCTCTAGGGCAATAACTATATAAATATCTGCTTCATTTTATTTTGAAAGAGTATAAGATATACATTGTTTCAATATTAGTACAAAATAAAGTGCAAACATATCCCTACCCTATACAGTACAATAATTATATATAAATATTCTACTAATATAAAAGAAAATGATTTATCCTTGTAGTTTTACCTTTATAAGAATAATAACTTCTTGACTTCCGTTGGGGTACACCAAGCCAAGCGCCCTCCAGACACTGAATGTCTGAGCTGGTACTGTCAAAGAGCAAGGGAGAATTGTAGTATTTATTTATAGCATTAGCTAAAACTATAACTTCCATTGAACCTACATAATATTTGTGGTATTTAACCCCTTAACTGCTGAGCCATTTCCACCCCTGTGCTGAGCTGATTGAAGTTTCTGGATGCACACATTTAACACATTTAACCCTTACTGTAGGCCATTTTCAATGAGAAGCCAACACATATTATATACTTTGGGATTTTCAGAGGACCCAGCAGATTCACACTCTGCGGTCAATTTAGCAGCGGTCTTAAAGGAATATTAAACCCACATTTTTTCTTTCATGATTCAGATAGATCATGAAATTTTAAGCAACTTTTTAATTTACTCCTATTATCAATTTTTCTTCGTTTTCTTGCTATCTTTATTTTCAAAGCAGGAATGTAAAGTGTAGCAGCCAGCCCATTTTAGGTTCAGCAACATGGATAGCGCTTGCTTATTTGTGGCTGACATTTAGCCAACCAATAAGCAAGCATAACCCAGGTTCTCAACCAAAAATGGTTTGGCTCCTATGCATTACATTCCTGCTTTTTAAATAAAGATAGCAAGAGAACAAAGAAAAATTGATAATAGGAGTAAATTAGAAAGTTGCTTAAAATTGCATGCTCTATATGAATTATGAAAGATAAAATGTGGGTTTAGTGTCCCTTTAAGACTGCTGCTCCTTAACTCGGATACTATCGGGTTGATTAACACCCCATGCTAGCGGCCCATTGCCCGCGAATCTGCAGGGGGCGGCATTGCACAAGCATTTTACAAAAAATGCTTGTGTAATGATAAGTGCCGATAGCGTATGCTGTCGGCATTTATTAATGTGCAGCGGACATGATCCGCTACATCGGATCATGTCCACTCGCACTATGATATATCGGCCCCTATGTCATTATGTTGTGTATATATCAAAGCATGTGAGAACTGTCCAATAAAAAGTAAAAAAAAAAGATATATTTATAGATATATAGATCTGATCTCTGGTTAATTTTTTAAGCACTAATTGCTACCGTGAGCTTGAGGTAGCATTAACCAGCCACTTGTAATGGCTGATTAATTATCATGCGCCTCCAAACGGGCAAATTTGCCCTTTTGCAGGCGCGTTATATTTTAGTGCTCCACTTGTAATATTGCCCTTACGGTGTTTTAGGTGTGTTTCTGAAGTTCTTACTGTTATCGTTTTAAGGACTTAGCAATAAGATTTAATTTGATATACAAGATTTCATGTATTAGGCACTTACCACAACTATAGATGCTAATGGCAGAAACTCTCACTAGCAATAGACTTGCAAAGACAAGTGAAGTGAGATTCCCCAAAGTTTAAACACAATCTTTCCTCTACAATGAGGTACATTAACAACCTCACAAGCATCTATGAATCAAGCCCTATATGTATTTTTTTTTTTTTTTTGCACACCAAGCTCACTAAAGTGTTGGATCACTTAAAAACGTGGATTCACAGTCTGCTCATAACTAAAATGTTACAAAGTACACTAACACCCATAAACTACTTATTAGCCCCTAAACTGCCGCCCACATTGTGACTATTAAATAAACCTATTAACCCCTAATCAGCTGCCCCCCAACATTATTGACACTAAATAAATCTATAAACTGCTAAACCGCCGGCCCCCCACATTGCCAGCACTATAATAAAGTATTAACCCCTAAACCTCCAGCCCCCAACATTGTAACTACTAAACTAAATCAAATAACCCCTAAACCGCCGCCCCCCCCACATCGCAAAACACTAAATTAAACTATTAACCCCTAAACCTAACACCCACCTAACTTTAAATTAAAAGTTACAATATAACTATCTTTAAATAAATAAAAACTTACCTGTGAAACACAAATAAAAAACTAACATTAAACTAAAAATTAACCTAAGATAACTAATAAAATAAACTACAAATTATGGCCTAGATTTGGAGTTTGGCGGTAGCCGTGAAAACCAGCGTTAGAGGCTCCTAACGCTGGTTTTAGGCTACCGCCGGTATTTGGAGTCATTAAAATAAGGGTCTAACGCTCACTTTTCAGCCGCGACTTTTCCATACCGCAGATCCCCTTACGTCAATTGCGTATCCTATCTTTTCAATGGGATCTTTCTAACTCCGGTATTTAGAGTCGTGTCTGAAGTGAGCGTTAGAAATCTAACGACAAAACTCCAGCCGCAGAAAAAAGTCAGTAGTTAAGAGCTTTCTGGGCTAACGCCGGTTTATAAAGCTCTTAACTACTGTGCTCTAAAGTACACTAACACCCATAAACTACCTATGTACCCCTAAACCGAGGCCCCCCCACATCGCCGACACTCGATTAAATTTTTTTAACCCCTAATCTGCCGACCGCCACCTACGTTATCCTTATGTACCCCTAATCTGCTGCCCCTAACACCGCCGACCCCTATATTATATTTATTAACCCCTAATCTGCCCCCCACAACGTCGCCTCCACCTGCCTACACTTATTAACCCCTAATCTGCCGAGCGGACCTCACCGCTACTCTATTAAATGTATTAACCCCTAAAGCTAATTCTAACCCTAACCCTAACACCCCCCTAAGTTAAATATAATTTTATTCTAACGAAATAAATTAACTCTTATTAAATAAATTATTCCTATTTAAAGCTAAATACTTACCTGTAAAATAAACCCTAATATAGCTACAATATAAATTATAATTACATTGTAGCTATTTTAGGATTAATATTTATTTTACAGGCAACTTTGTAATTATTTTAACCAGGTACAATAGCTATTAAATAGTTAAGAACTATTTAATAGTTACCTAGTTAAAATAATAACAAAATTACCTGTAAAATAAATCCTAACCTAAGTTACAATTAAACCTAACACTATACTATCATTAAATTAATTAAATAAAATACCTACAATTACCTACAATTAAACCTAACACTACACTATCAATAAATTAATTAAATACAATATCTACAAATAACTACAATGAAATAAACTAACTAAAGTACAAAAAATAAAAAAGAACTAAGTTACAAAAAATAAAAAAATATTTACAAACATTAGAAAAATATTACAACAATTTTAAACTAATTACACCTACTCTAAGCCCCCTAATAAAATAACAAAGACCCCCAAAATAAAAAAATGCCCTACCCTATTCTAAATTACTAAGCCCTGAACAGGGCCCTTTGCGGGGCATGCCCCAAAGAATTCAGCTCTTTTGCCTGTAAAAAAAAACATACAATACCCCCCCCAACATTACAACCCACCACCCACATACCCCTAATCTAACCCAAACCCCCCTTAAATAAACCTAACACTAAGCCCCTGAAGATCATCCTACCTTGTCTTCACCATACCAGGTTCACCGATCCGTCCTGGCTCCAAAATCTTCATCCAAGCCCAAGCGGGGGCTAGACATCCATCATCCGACGGCTGAAGAAGTCCAGAAGAGGCTCCAAAGTCTTCATCCTATCCGGGAAGAAGAGTAGATCCGGACCGGCAACCATCTTCTTCCAAGCGGCATCTTCTATCTTCATCCGATGAGGACCGGCTCCATCTTGAAGACATCCACCACCGGACCCATCTTCTTCCGACGACGACTTCCCGACGAATGACGGTTCCTTTAAGGGACGTCATCCAAGATGGCGTCCCTCGAATTCCGATTGGCTGATAGGATTCTATCAGCCAACCGGAATTAAAGTAGGAAAATTCTGATTGGCTGATGGAATCAGCCAATCAGAATCAAGTTCAATCCGATTGATTCAAATCAGCCAATCAGATTGAGCTCGCATTCTATTGGCTGATCGGCAACAGCCAATAGAATGCGAGCTCAATCTGATTGGCTGATTGGGATCAGAATATTCCTACCTTAATTCCGATTGGCTGATAGAATCCTATCAGCCAATCGAATTTGAGGGACGCCATCTTGGATGACGTCATTTAAAGGAACCGTCATTCGTCGTTCAGTCGTCGGCCCAGGATGGATGTTCCGCGATGGAGGTCCTTCAGGGATGCTGCCGCTCACGCTCCGGATGGATGACGATAGAAGATGCCGCTTGGATGAAGACTTCAATCGGATGGAAGACCTCTTCTGCCCCCGCTTGGATGAAGAACCTCTACCGGGATGGAGGACCTCTTCTTGCTCCGCTTGGATGAAGAAGTTTGGCTCGGCTGGGTGAAGACGACTCAAGGTAGGGAGATCTTCAGGGGCTTAGTGTTAGGTTTATTTAAGGGGGGTTTGGGTTAGATTAGGGGTATGTGGGTGGTGGGTTGTAATGTTGGGGGGGGGGGTATGTATGTTTTTTTTTTACAGGCAAAAGAGCTGAAATTCTTGGGGCATGCCCCGCAAAGGGGCCCTGTTCAGGGCTGGTAAGGAAAAAGAGCTTTGAACTTTAGTAATTTAGAATAGGGGTAGGGCATTTTTTTATTTTGGGGGGCTTTGTTATTTTATTAGGGGGCTTAGAGTAGGTGTAATTAGTTTACAATTGTGGTAAGATTTTTCTTATGTTTGTAAATATTTTTTTATTTTTTTGTAACTTAGTTCTTTTTTATTTTTTGTACTTTAGTTAGTTTATTTAATTGTATTTATTTGTAGATATGGTATTTAATTAATTTAATGATAGTGAAGTGTTAGGTTTAATTGTAACTTAGGTTAGGATTTATTTTACAGGTAATTTTTGTTATTATTTTAACTAGGTAACTATTAAATAGTTCTTAAACTATTTAATAGCTATTGTACCTGGTTAAAATAATTACAAAGTTGCCTGTAAAATAAATATTAATCCTAAAATAGTGACAATGTAATTATTCGTTATATTGTAGCTATATTAGGGTTTATTTTACAGGTAAGTATTTAGCTTTAAAATAGGAATAAGTTATTTAATAAGAGTTATTTTATTTCGTTAGAATAAAATTATTTTTAACTTAGGGGGGGTGTTAGGGTTAGGGTTAGGAATTAGGCTTTTTAGGGGTTAAAAAATGTATTAGAGTAGCGGTGAGCTCCGATCGGCAGATTAGGGGTTAATACTTGAAGTTAGGTGTTCGGCGATGTTAGGGAGGGCAGATTAGGGGGTTAATACTATTTATTATAGGGTTAAGTGAGGCGGATTAGGGGGTTAATAACTTTATTATAATAGCGGTGCGGTGCCGCTCGGCAGATTAGGGGTTAATAAGTGTAGGAGTAGGTAGCGGCGACGTTGTGGGGGGCAGATTAGGGGTTAATAAATTTAATATAGGGGTCGGGCGGTGTTAGGGACAGCAGATTAGGGGTTCATAGCTATAATGTAGTTGCGGGGCGGTGGTGTACGGAGCGGCAGATTAGGGGTTAAAAATAATATACAGGGGTCAGCTATAGCGGGGGCGGCAGATTAGGGGTTAATAAGTGTAAGGTAGGGAGTTGTTTAGACTCGGGGTACATGTTAGGGTGTTAGGTGCAGACGTAGGAAGTGTTTCCCCATAGAAAACAATGGGGCTGCGTTAGGGAGCTGAACGGGCGGGCTTTTTTTGCAGGTGTTAGGTTTTTTTTCAGCTCAACAGCTCCATTGTTTTCGTATGGGGGAATCGTGCACGAGGCACGTTTTTGAGGCTGGCCCGCGTCCGTAAGCAACTCTGGTATCGAGAGTTGTCAGTGGTGTTAAATATGGCCTGTTACGCTCCCTTTATGGAGCCTACGCAGCCATTTCTGTGGACTCTTCAATACCAGAGTTATTTTAAAGGTGCGGCCAGAAAAAGCCAGCGTAGCTACGCGGGATCGTTACCGACAAAACTCTAAATCTAGCCCGTAAAAAGCTAAATTACAAATTTAAAAAAACCTATTGCTACGAAAATATAAAAAAAATCTAAGATTCAAAATTATTGATAAACACTAAAATTACAATAAATAAAAAACTCTAACAATTACAAAAATAATAAACGGAAATTAACAAAAATAAAAACAATTACTCCTAATCTAATAGGCTCTTATAATATAAAAAAAGCCCCCGAAAATAAAAACACCCCCCTAACCTACCAATAAAACTACTAATAGCCCTTAAAATGGCACTTTTGTGGGGCAATTACCCTACAGTTAATACAGCTCTTTCACCTAGAAGTAAAATAGAAGTCCCCTCTAACAGGTAAAACCACCACACCAACCAACCCCCCAGAATAAAAAAAAACTAAGTCTAAAAAAAATCTCAAGCTAACCCATTGCCCCTAAAGGGCATTTGTATGGGCATATGCCATTAAAAGGGCATTCAGCTCTTTTACACTGCCCTTAAAAGGGCATTCATTTATTTTACACTGCCCAAAAAAACCCTAATCTAAAAAAAAAACCACCCCAAAAAAAAAAAAAAAATCTAACACTAACCCCATTAAAATCTACTCACGGTTCCTGAATGTCCGGGCGGGTCATCCATCTCCTCATCCAGGTGGCGAGAAGTCTTCATCCAGGCGGCGACAACCAATCCATCTTGGGGGACATCTTCTATCTTCATCCGCGGCGCGAAGCGGATGACATCCTGCGCGTGAGCGTTCTCTTCATACAATCACCGCCGTACAACTGAAGTTGAATGCAAAATACCCGTTTCAAAATGGCGTACCTACATTCCTATTGGCTGATTTGTCTCTTCAAATTCAAATCAGCCAATAGCTTCTGAAACCCTATTGGCTGTTCAAAACAGCCAATAGGATGAGAGCTCCCTAAATCCTATTGGCTGATTTGAACAGCCAATAGGATGAGAGCTACTGAAATCCTATTGGCTGTTTTGAACAGCCAATAGGATTTCAGAAGCTCTCATCCTATTGGTCTGTTTGAATTGAAGAATCAAATCAGCCAAAAGGAATGCAAGGTACGCCTTATTGAAACGGGTACCTGCATTTAACTTCATTGTACGGCAGTGATCATTGGAAGAGGACGCTCGCCGGTCCAGGATAGACTCCACTTACCAGGGCCGTCTTTAAGTCAGGGCAAAAGGGGCAGCTGCCCAGGGCCCCAGTTCTTTGTTGAAGGGCCCAAGAGTCCTAAAAAAATAAAAAAACTAACACACACAGTCAGTTCTAATACTGTCACAGTGAAAAGTTCTCTGCTTATATTTTATTTGTGAGAAACTGTGCCAGACCGTGCCGGTGTCCATGTGACAGCCAAGCTAGTGCCATATGCTGTGTGTAAGAGGGACATGTGTTGTGTATGTAGTATTTGTATACATACATGTAATAGGATTATATAGAGTGTGTACATAAATTTGTGTGTGCTCTGTAGTGTGTGTGTTTTTTGTACATGTGTATGCTCTGGAGAGTGTTTGTTTGTGTGTACATGTGTATGTGTATGCTCTGGAGAGTGTGTGCTTGTGTGTACATGTATACAGTATGTGTATGCTCTGGAGAGTGTGTGTTTGTGTGTACTTGTGCATGTGCATGTGTATGCTCTGCAGAGTGTGTGTTTGTGTGTACTTGTGTATGTGTTTGCTCTGGAGAGTGTGTGTTTGTGTGTATATGTGTATGCTCTGGAGAGTGTTTGTGTGTACATGTATATGTGTATGCTCAGGAGAGTGTGTCTTTGTGTGTATATGTATATGTGTATGCTCTGGAGAGTGTTTTGTTTGTGTGTACAATGTGTATGTGTATGCTCTGAGAGTGTGTGCTTGTGTGTACATGTATACAGTATGTGTATGCTCTGGAGAGTGTGTTTTGTGTGTACTTGTGCATGTTGTATAGTATGCTCTGCAGAGTGTGTGTTTGTGTGTACTTGTGTATGTGTTTGCTCTGGAGAGTGTGTGTT
The DNA here is from genome assembly GCF_027579735.1 of Bombina bombina. NCBI lineage: Eukaryota > Metazoa > Chordata > Amphibia > Anura > Bombinatoridae > Bombina > Bombina bombina. The sequence continues at coordinate 149,766,944 of NC_069508.1, forward strand.
TTGTGTGTACATGTATATGTGTATGCTCTGGAGAGTGTGTGTTTCTGTGTACTTGTATATGTGTATGCTCTGGAGAGTGTGTGTTTGTGTGTACATGTATATGTGTATGCTCTGGAGAGTGTGTGTTTGTGTGTACATGTATATGTGTATGCTCTGGAGAGTGTGTGTTTCTGTGTACATGTATATGTGTATGCTCTGGTGAGTGTGTGTTTGTGTGTATATGTATATGTGTATGCTCTGAGGAGTGTGTGTTTGTGTGTACATGTATATGTGTATGCTCTGGAGAGTGTGTGTGTGTGTATATGTATATGCTTTGGAGAGTGTGTGTTTGTGTGTACATGTATATGTGTATGCTCTGGAGAGTGTGTGCATGTGTGTACATGTATATTGTGTATGCTCTGGAGAGTGTGTTTTGTGTGTATATGTGTATGTGTATGCTCTGGAGAGTGTGTGTTTGTGTGTACAAGGAGAGTGTGTGTTTGTGTGTACATGTATATGTGTATGGCTCTGAGGAGGTGGTGTGTTTGTGTGTACATTGTATATGTGTATGCTCTGGAGAGTGTGTGTGTGTGTATATGGGTTAGTGAAGTGTGTTATGTTAGGCATTCGCTTGGTATTCATGAAAGTGGGTAATTTCGCTGTATCAGTTGCTGTCTAAACAATAAATCTTTAGTGAATATCCTAAAACTGGTAAGAATGCTTTTAGGGGGGGCCCAAAATAAATTCTTGCACCGGGGGCCCTGTAGACGTTAGGTCCGCCACTGAATTTTACTATGCAATGCCGTGCATTGCATTAAATATTTATGTACTTAAAAAAATGTATACAAATAAATTAAGAACCAACATTTAATTAATTAGTAAATATATTAATTAATCCACAGTAAAGGAATTTATATATTATTTAGTACTGCTTAGGTCCAGTTTCACATATTGCAATTTATTTAATTTTCTTTTTTAAATGATTAGCCCAGCAGTGGATGATCCACTGCTGGGCTAATCATTTAAAAAACAATTATAAAATAAATTGATTTAGTTGTTTTTTAGGATGTTGGGGTGGAGAGCTAAATTGCATGGGGTGGGGGGCCCAAGAAATTATTTGCCCAGGGTCCAGTCAATATTAAAGGTAATATCAGATCTCATTATGTTATCACTTTGTGTACAGACACTTGCTTCCTTATCTTATATTTGTCTGTAAACCAAAGCTCAATACATAGAGAGAATAATGAAAAATTATCATTTTATTACTCATTTTATTACTCAACTATCCTGCACCCCACTGTGAGTTTAATTTCTTCTGCTGGCTGTGTTTACTTAGCCTATTCAATAGCTGAGACTCCAGTATCAAAACTTTCAACATAGGTTGGGAAACCACAAGCTAAATCAGCTATTTCAAAGGCCAAAATAGGGGTAAAGGAGCTACTTGTAAACAATTTAATACACTCCAGCAGCAAAATGGATCATTGAGAATAATTTAAATGAGAGAACATTTTTTGGGTGAACTGTCCCTTTAAATACGGCCCTGTCCACTCCGCAAAGCCGGGATAAAGATAGAAGATGTCCCAGAGATGGTTGAAGGCGACGCTGCCTTAATGAAGACTTCTCGCAGCCTGGATGAGGATGGATGACTGGACTTCAGGAACCGCGAGTAGATTTTATTGGGTTCGTGTTAGGTTTTACTTTAATTTTTTGGGGTGTTTTTTTTTAGATTAGGGGCAATGGGTACCTTAGGATTTTTTTAGACTTAGGTTTTTTATTTTGGGGGTTTGGTTGAGTGGTCTTTCAATTTTTTTTCTAGGTAAAAGAGCTGTTTAACTTTTAAGGGCTATTGGTAGTTTATTGTTAGGTTAGGGGGTGTTTTTATTTTAGGGGGGCTTTTTATTTTTATAGAGCTATTAGATTAGGTGTAATTGTTTTTATTTTTGATAATTTCGTTTATTATTTTTTGTAATTTTAGAGTTTTTTTTATTTTTCGTAATTTTTGTGTTTATTATTTTTTGTAATCTTAGATTTTTTAATTTTTTTTGTAGTATTAGGTTTTTTAAATTAGTAATTTAGATTTTTTAATTTGTAGTTTATTTTATTTTATCAGAATAGTTATGTTAGGTTAATTTATAGTTTAATGTTAGTTTTTTTTATTTCACAGGTAAGTTTTTATTTATTTAAAGATAGTTATATTGTAACTTTTAATTTAAAGTTAGGGGGTGTTAGGTTTAGGGGGTTAATAGTTTTAATTTAGTGTTTTGTGATGTTGGGATCCGGCGGTTTAGGGGTTAATAAGTTTAGTTTATTAGTTGCGATGTGAGGTGCCGGCAGACGCTTTTTAGGGGTTAATATGTATTTAGGGTTTAGGGGTTAATAGGTGTATTTAGGGCTAGATTTACTAAGCCCCTACGGCAGCAAGTTCTCTCAAGAACTTGCTCGCCGGGATTTATCAAGCAGCGGTCACCAGACCGCTGCTTCCCTAACATCTACGCCACTCTATTGTGGCGAAATTCAATCTCCTCGGTCGAGTCCAACCGAGGAGATTGACAGCTCCTGCCCGCGCGTGATTGGCTGTGCGCGGGCGGGATTGCACGCGAGCGCAAAATTGCGCTCATGTGCAATGTTAATTACCTGCGGGTAATTTTGCCCCACCATAGGCGAGCTGAGGCGTACAGGGGCGCATATATGCGCCCCTGTACGCCTCAGCGTTGATAAATCTAGCCCTTAGTGTCGGCGATGTCGAGGAGCAGTGGATTAGGGGTTAATCACTTTATTTAGTGTTGGCGATGTCGGGGAGCGGCAGATTAGGGGTTAATCACTTTATTTAGGTATCAGTGATGTCGGGGAGCGGTAGATTAGGGGTTAACTTTTATAAGTGTTGGCAATGTCGGGGGGCGGCGGACTAGGGCTGTTTATAATAGGGGTTCATGTTAGGGTGTTAGGTTTAAACGTAACTTTCTTTCCCCCATAGACATCAATGGGGTTGCGTTACAGCGCATTGCCATTCTGCGATCGCAGGTGTTAGATTTTTTCTAACACTTTCTCCCCATTGATGTCTATGGGGGAAAGCGTGCACGAGCACATAAACTCAGCCCTTGGCTTTTGTTCAGTATGGAGCTAAACGCACCATAACGCACAGCACAAGGAGGTTTTTCAGTAACTCTTAATGGCAGCGCATTTTATTGCGTTCCTTACGCACCCGGTATAGCACAAAACTCGTAATCTAGGTGATTGTCTATTCATATTTTCAGATGAGGAGGAGATGCATACATTACAAAAGTGCGCAATGAAAATTGTAATTTAAAAATCATACAAGACGAATAATTGAACCATTCACACAAAAATAATTGTATTGTTAAGGTGCATCAAAAATCGTAACAAAAATTGTTCACCAAAAATCTTATTTTATCAAAAATGTAAAATTTGTATGTAAATTTGTATGTAAATTACACCGTAATTTAAGTACACTGGATGTGCAAAAAAACACATAGAAATTCATACTTTTGTTTTTTCGTAAATGGCCTTAACATGGGCATTCCATAGGAGTATATGATATTATCTCTCAAATCCCAGCGTAAATCTGTAAGCATTTTCATCCTTCAGATCTCACTGTTTTTTCTCACCAGTTAAAAGGTTGAAAGCTTTTGTCAAAATACTCAAAACACTAATTACTCTGAAAGGAAAACCTATGCATACAAAAATAACAACGATTTTAAGGTACAGTGCACTGAAAACAGAGTAATTTGATTTGTAATATGGGTAATATTCAAGTTTAAACGTACTGCCTGTGTACTTCGTAATCCATTGCAATCATTTACGTAACAGAGAGCTCTTATTTTTTTCTATAGGGAAACATCGCGCCACTCTCAGGGACAGTTCATTTTTTCTTTAAAGAGGGCTGTGAGTAAATGGAGAGACAGATTAATGGAGAGAGATTTTTTTTTCAAGTTTGCCCAGAATGTGTTGGGGTTTTTTTCTTTGTTTTTTTCAAGTAGGTGAGCTAATCATGTAATGTAGCAGAGTCAGTTTCAGCATTTTTTAATATTGGGGTTGATCACAAAATTTTAGGGGGAAAAAATCAAATTGTTTTTCAACAGAAAATGACCGTTAAAGTCTATGAAGATTTTGGTAGATAAATTATTTGATTGTTTTTCTACTCAATTTAACTCATAAATTGTAGTAATGTCTTTTTAATGTCTTTTTATATGACTGTAATAACTTAAAAATGTGTGCTTCATAAAATTGATTAATACATATATTATTGTTTTGCATGTTAATACATGTAATAATGAATGTTGCCCAGTAGGTGGCAGTATAGAAACAACATTGACATTGGCAAATACTGTACACTAACATTTTGGAGGACAGCATTTTTCGTCCGTGTGCCCTCAAAACTGCTACACAGAGGCGTAACTAGAAACCACAGGGCCCAGGTGCAAGAATCTAAGAAGGGCCCCCCACCTCCCCTCCCCCCTCCAAAAAAAGGTGAATTTAATACATATAATTTTTTATTTTTTACATTTAACACAGAAAAAAAAATGTGAATCAGATTACATGTCTGCCCACAGTCTGTGAGATGGTCTGACCCCATATTACTATATATATATATATATATATATAATATATATATATATATATATATATATATATATATCTCAAAATAACAAGAGTATTGCATTGAGCAATGATACTTTTTTTATTTTTATATATATATATATATATATAGTGACAATATTTAAACCCCCCCCCCCCAGTACTGTATATAGTAAGTTAGTGACACAGTCTGTAATTTGCCGGTGAGATGGCTGGCCTGACCCTACCCGCCCAGTACTTTAGAAAGTGACCACAGTAGTCAGTGACATGGTCCAGCCTGACCCTACCCGCCCAGTACTTTATAAAGTGACCACAGTAGTCAGTGACATGGTCCAGCCCTCCCGTACTGTATACAGTATAGTGGTACTGTATAGTGACACTGTTTACCCCCTGCCCCCCCCATGCTGTAGTAACAAGGTCTGTATTTTGCTGGTTCCACAAACATACACAAACACACATACATGCATAAATACACACACAGTCACATACATACACACACACATACCATACACACACACATAAACACCAATGGGTAAAACAGAAACACTAACCCCTGTAGTCATGTCGCACTCACATGATATCAGTGCAGGCAGTAGTAGGTTAAAGGGCCACTGTAAGTAAATATTTTCTATGCCTGTTACTAACTAACTACCCCAAATACGCTTTTTATCAATAGCATTTCATTAACATATCTCTACCGTATATCAGAAATCTTGTCTGCAAATTTAATTGTTTTCCAAACCCACTCCGTGGGTATCCTTTGCTCTGTACCAATCCGTTTACAATACCTAGGTTTCAAAATGGCGCTTTAAACACAATTTCATTGGTTTAAGTATTTTGAACATGCAGTGCTTAAAATAGTGGGCAGGATAATGTGACATCATCGGCAAATAAAATATATAACTTTTAGAACGTTATGAAACTTCGTTTTGGAGAAAATATAGGTCAGTAGGTTTTAATTAATGTTTATTAACTTTAATATGTTAGTTGTTTGGCTTAAAAATTATAACGGAAAGTAATCCTTTAACGTTTTTTATCCAAAAAAAATATATATTTTTTTTTTAAAGCTGGGCCCCCACCCTCAGGGGCCCAGTCGCACCTGCGACCTCTGCACCCCCTGTAGTTTCGTCCCTGCTGCTACACATCACACTTGTTGGACTAAATAATCCATTTCAATTACACTTTTTTTTTTTTTGGGGGGGGGGGGGATAATTGGGTTTAACTGCCATAGTGAAGTGAGGTGTTTTGTGGGGAAAAAAGAAAGCAACATGTGTATCACTATGTGCAGAATTATGTAACATTAACCTAGCTACATCTGTAAAAAAATAAAGCATTTTAAAGATTTAACCCCCAAAAACTTGACTTACCTTACTTTCCTTGCCATCCTCTTCTGCTCCGCTGATTATTTTTTTTCAAAAGCAGCCGACAGCTTTACCTAGCATGGGAGTACGCTACATTTAGTTCAAGGGTGCAAACCATGATGGGCTTTTGAAAAAAAAAAAACAGAGGAGCAGAACAGGATGGTGTTTTGGGGGGTTAAATCTTTAAGATGCTTTATTTTTTACAGGTGTTGTTAGGTTAATGTTACATAAGTGTGCACATAGTGCAGAATTCTTTAACATTAATATTTACGTTTACTCTTTAACTCTGACAACTATGAGGTATCAGGTTAGGTCTTACGAACACTGCTTCGTAAGTCATAGTTAGCCTTTACAGCTTAATAAATGGAGTCCTAAATATTTTTTACTATATTTTACTATATGTTTTTAACACCCCCCATTCTGTGCCAGAGGAGAATACAGCCAGTGACTGGAGCATACTTGTGTATACTTGTTCTTTATTGGCTCACAAACTGCATCCTCATCTGGAGTGGCACAAAAGTATAACTTCTACTATGTATTTAACCCTTTTGCACATGGATAAAGAAAATAATTTGTTTTAAAATAAAACACTATAATGAAATACAGCATTTTATTTTTTATCATTTTATCAGGGATGGAACTACCTTTGGTGCAGCAGGTGCAGTGACACCAGGGCGCTAATGCTGAGGGGGCTATGGCAGCCAGTCTATACATAGGTGTGTGCAGAATGTGTATAATCCTGATGCAGGGGAGCCTTTTATTAGTGAAGGTTGCAGATCTATCTATCGATACTCAAAATCATTATACAAAGCATCATGTATATTATTACTATAGCTTACTACTGATTAGGGTTGCCATCTGTCCGGGAATGACATGGACAGTTAAGGTTTCCATTTGTGTTTGAAGCTCAGTCAGGCTTGGACATGCAACATGTCTGGGTTTTGGTGGGAAACAGCCACAGCCAAAGCCAAAAAGGTGACATTCCCTTACATATGAGTGTCTTTGTGTGGGAGTGTGTCTGTGTGTGTAAGTGTGTCTGTTTGTCAATGTCTTTCTGTGTGTATCTGATTGTGAAAGAGTGAGTATATTTGTGAGTGTGAGTGAATCTGTGGGAGAGTTGTTTCTTTGTGTGTGAGAGAGAGAGAGTGTGTTAGTGTGTGAGTGTGGGTCAGTGTGTAAGAGAGTGTGTGTAAGTGTGTGAGAATGTGAGTGTGTAAGAGTGTGTGTGTGAACATTAGTGTCTTTGTGTGTAAGTATGTGTGAGAGTGTGAGTGAGTGTTAGTGTGTAAGAGTGTGTGTGAGATAGAGAGTGTGAATATCTATGTGCGAGTTTGTGTTTTTGCTATTATACATAGGCCCATAGTTATCAAGGTCTTTCGGACCTGATCCGACAGTGCGGATCAGGTCCGACAGACCTCGCTGAATACAGAGAGCAATACGCTCGCCGTATTCAGCATTGCACCAGCAGCTCACAAGAGCTGCTGGTGCAACACCGCCCCCTGCAGACTCACGGCCAATAGGCCGCCAGCAGGGGGTGTCAATCAACCCGATCATACTCGATCGGGTTGATTTCCGGCGATGTCTGTTCGCCTGCTCAGAGCAGGCGGACAGGTTATGGAGCCTGTTTCATAACTGCTGTTTCTGGCGAGCCTACAGGCTCGCCAGAAACACGGGGCATCAAGCTCCATTCGGAGCTTGATAAATAGGCCCCATAGTGTGTACTTTGCAAAAAACAACAACTTTGCTGTGCACAGTGCAAGAGTGTTCGAGTTTGACCTGAACTAAAGGTGTGAACCCTACTACTAAGCTACCATTGGGGACCCAAACAAATTTTGCACCAGGACCCTCTGTTGAGTAGGTTCACTACTGGTTTTTATACTAGCAGGACCCTTTCAAGCTCTGTCTTATTAGAGATAATAATGTGCACATCATTGCACTCAAGAAAGAGATAAATATCTGCAAATTGCTAACTGCGCTTTTTTCTTATCTCACCACATCATTTCTTAAGTTACTATTTCACAACACTGCAAAGGTAAATGTGACCTCATTTAGACTTTATATACTGGTTTGTTTTATTTAACCTACAGTATAATTACCAGTGTCTGGAATTGTTTGTGGATCACTCCAATCACTCCAATAACGTTTTCCTGTCTCTTCTCTGCATTGTACTCGCAATTTGATTGCTTCTGTGTTTTCCTCCACAAAAAGAATATTTGCTTTTTTCAGTTCTAATTCTGCGGCCTATTAAAAAAAAAAAAAGTTTTAGTTTAAAGTGATGGGCAAAGAATGTGTTCATAAGTGTTGGCACACAATCTCTGTATTGATCAGAAACTTTACACACATTTTAAGCCTTTAATAATTTTTTTATTTTTATTATTTATATTCTACCAGTATGGAAAAAGCTAATTTAGGTTTATTTTTTATGTGAAATAGCTGGGAATTCCCGTTGAAGCCAAAACCTATTAAAATGGACTAAGTTTGCAGGGAGAGCAGACCATTGAAGCCTACTTATACTATCTCAATACTTAGGCCCCGATGATCGAAAGTGCTGATTTGTGGCGATAAATTCAGAGGGATCTGCTGTGATATCAATCGAGTCGGCGAAATATTCCAAGCTGCCGACATCTATATCAACAGGTGGTGATAAATTCCAGCCAGCATATGTGCCTACATTGGCGATGTATAGTAAAGGATCCCTTTGGAATATATTACACCAAGCCTAACAACTATACCTATGTACACCCAAATCGACAGATCCCACCACTGAAAACTAACACTACACTACTTAACCCCTAACCACCAATAGCCCACCGCAATAAACCTTCTACCCAATTAAACCATTAACCGCCAATAGCCCAATGAATTACCCCCTTACTCTACTTAACCCCTAAACCACCACAACCCCCTACACTGCCGCACCCCCAACGCAATAAGCCCCTAACCTACGAACCCCTACACCGCCACAACCACCCAATGCCATAAACCCCCTAACCTATTAACCCCTAATCCACCACAATCCCCCAACGCAATAAGACCCATAACCTATTAGCCCCTAATCCACCACAACCCCCTCAATGGAATAAAACCCCAAACTATTAATTCCTTATTCCGCCACAACCCCCCAACGCAATAAACCCCCTAACATATTAATCCCTAATCCGCCACAACCCCCCAACACAAACTACTCCTACACTATTTCTTCCTAAAACCTAACCCCCCACCTATAAGCTAACACCTCCTAAATTACAAAAAGTAACAAACACTAAATCTACACACAAAAAATACTACATTACATAAAAATAAAAACTACCATCACATAAAAAACTAACATTACAGAAAATTAAAAAAAATTATTACCAAAAATAAAGGCCCCACAGTTATGCCTATACTAAAACTAAGGCCCCTTTAAAATAAAAATCCACCACAAAATAAAAAAACCCTATAACACTAAAAGTTACTATAACCATAGCCTGTTGAAGAGCTTTTTGTAGGGCATTGCCCTAAAGTGACAAAATTACAACCCCTTTCTACAATAAAAGTAACCCCCCCCCAAAAAAAAAAGCCTAATATAAAAAAAAACTAAACTAAAAAATAACCCTATCCTAAAAAAGATTGACCTGAAAAGGTCATTTGGTTGGGCAATGCCTAATTACAGCTCTTTTGCTGCAGGGACTAAACAAAGTTATATGCAAGCAATAATAAAATGCACTAACATATTACAGCATTTTCTTTTTGTATATTTATGTCAGATTAATTCCCTTATAACTTTTTATGATTTAGCAAAATACTTGAACATGTTTGAATAGTGTTGTTTAATAAGCATGACATAATATTTTTGAGATTAAAGTATCTTTTATTTATTACAGAGAATGAAAAAAATAATGAAAAAAAGGCAGAGAAAAAAGGGCAGAAAAAGAAGGTGGGAAGAAAAGTGCGATGTACTGTCCAATTTGTCAGCAGTGAGTTTCCTTATCTTTTCAATGGAAGGAAAGTGAGATAATAATCACATGCAGTAACAGAGGGGGAGGGGAGATTTGTATCTGCAGCTAACATCTTTAAGTGTTGCTGCGTGCAGGTCTCCTGTCATTGCTCATCTATCTCAAAATGAAAACAATATTCTTCCATTAGATAAAGGGACATTAACTATATATATATTTACTGTGTGTGTATATATATATATAAATATATATATATATATATATATATATATATATATATATATATATATACACATATATATACACACATATATATATATACATATATATATATATATATATATACATATATATATTCAGTATATATACATACACTCACATATACAGTATATACACACACACCATATATATATATAATTCAAGGTCCTTTTAACTATTTATATTTATATTATTATGATTTACCGAAAGGTATAGAGTTATTATTATCAGGTATTTGTAGAGCGCTAACAGGTTCTGCAGCGTTATGAACATAGGTGGTATATAAAAACAATTACAGGGATCAAATGGGTAGAGGGTCCTGCCAAGAGTTGCACTGTTGTAGTCGGCTCTTATGAAGGTGGACTGCAAACAGCTGGGCTCATAGGCTTATATGCTATGGGGTTTTAGGGGATAGCAGTGGAGATAGGAAGGTTAGTGTAAGTTGTATGCATTCCTGAATAGTAGAGTCATCAGGGAGCACTTGAAGCTTTTAAAACTAGGGGAGAGTCTTGTGGAGCGAGGCAGAGAGTTTCATAAGATGGGAGCCAGTCTGGAGAAATCTTGTAAACGGGAATGTGAGGAGGTAACAAGAGAGGAGGAGAGTAGGAGATCATAAGCGGAGCAAAGGGGATGGGAGGGAGAGTATCTGGAGACAAGGTCTGAGATGTAGGGGGGAGCAATGCAATTGAGGGCTTTATAAGTCAGAATGAGAATTTTGTGTTTAATCCTGGAGGCAAGAGGAAGCCAGTGAAGGGATTGGCAGAGAGGTGCAGCAAATGAAGAGCAACATGTAAAGAAGATGAGCCTGGCAGAGGCATTCATTATGGATTGTAAAGGAGCTAGGCGGAAGCTAGGGAGACCAAAGAGGATGGAGTTGCAGTAGTCAAGGTGGGAAAGGATGAGAGAGTGGATTAAAATCTTAGTTGCGTCTTGTGTAAGGGAATGCCTGATTTTAGCGATGTTCTTAAGGTGAAAGCGGCAGGCTTTAGCCAAGGACTGAATGTGAGGAGTGAAAGAAAGATCTGAGTCAAGTGTGACCCCAAGACATCAGGCATGTGAGGTTGGGGTAATGATGGAGTTATCAACAGTTAGAGACATGGGGTGTGGAGATTTTGGAAGAAGGGGGGGAAATAAGGAGCTCAGTTTTGGAGAGATTTAGCTTGAGGTAGTGAGAGATTTAGCTTGAGGTAGTGAGATATGAGAGAGACAGTTAGTGACACGGGTTAGCAAGGAAGGAGATAGTTCTGGTGCAGAGAGGTAGATTTAGGTATCGTCGGCATACAGATGATAGTGAAACCCATCAGACTTTATTAAGGAACCTAATGAGGATGTGTAGATTGAGAAGAGAAGGGAACCGAGGACAGAGCCTTGTGGTACCCCAACAGAAAGAGGTAACGGGTCAGAGGATGCCCCAGAGAAGGCTACACTAAAAGTACGGTTAGACAGATAGGAAGAGAACCAAGAGAAAGCCGTGTCGCAGATGCTGATGGAATGGAGGGTATGGAGCAAAAGAGGGTGGTCGACAGTATCAAAGGCTGCAGACAGATCAAAGAGGATAAGTAGAGAGAAGTGACCTTTGGATTTTGCTATAAGTAGGTCATTGGTAACCTTAACAATTGCTGTCTCTGTTGAGTGAAGGGGGCGAAATCCAGATTGCAGGGGATCAAGGAGGGAGTTTAATGTATGGAAATGGGATAGACGTGCATATACTAGCTTTTCAAGAGGGGAGACTGGTAGTATGTTGAGAGCTGATTTCATTTCTGATGGAGTCGATTTTGTTGTTGAAGTAGCTGGCAAAATCTTGAGCTGAGAGAAAAGTTGTTGTGGGAGGTGGGGGTGGGCGATGAAGAGTATTGAATGTGGAGAACAAACGTTTTGGGTTTGAAGAAAGAGTAGAGATAAGAGTGGAGAAGTAATGTTGCTTATATAGATTAAGGACAGAATAGTAAGAGTTCAAGATGAATTTATAGTGAAGAAAGTCAGCAGAACTCCAAGATTTCCTCCAGTGTCGCTCAGCAGTACGGGAACATCTACGTAGGTACCGTGTCAGAGGGGTATGCCAGGGCTGAGGATGAGTGTATGTTTTCTGAGCTATGGTAGGTGGGGCCAGATTATCAAGGACCGATGTAAGGGTGGCGTTATAGTGACAGATAGATTCATCGGGACAGGAAAAAGAGGGGATGGAAGAGAGAAGAGGTTCAAGAGAGCTAGCGAGCTGTTGCTGATCTAGGGACTTGATACTTCTGTGAAGTTTAGTCTGAGGGGTAGAAGGAGAGAGAGTTGTAGGGAGGGAGGTGATGTTACAAGTGAGGAGGTGGTGGTCACAAAGAGGAAAATGTGAGTTTGTGAAGTTTGAGCTGAAAATCAGATCAAGGGAGTGACCATCTTTGTGAATGGGAGAGTCAGTCCATTGTGACAGGCCAAAAGAGGAAGTGAGTTGCAGAAGTTGTTTTGCAAAGGAGGCAGTGGGATCATCGACAGGGAGGTTGAAGTCACCGAGAATGAGGGAAGGGGTATGCCAGGAAAGGAAGTAAGGTAGCCAGGCGGCAAAGTGATCTAGAAATAGAGTTGCGGAGCCAGGGGGGGCGGTATATGACTGCAACAAGTATAGAGAGGGGGGAAAATAAACTAATCATGTGTGTTTCGAATGAAGAAAATGTGAGGGAAGAGAAGGGCTGTATTTGTTGAAAGGTGCAACGAGAGGAACGTAAAATACCAACACCACCTCCTTTTCTATTGTCAGTCCTAGGAGTGTGACTGAAGTGGAGACCCCCATGTGACAGTGCAGCAGAGGAAGCAGTGTCTGAAGGAGAGAGCCAGGTTTCTGTGAGAGCCAGAAGATTGAGAGAGTGGGAGATAAAGAGGTCATGGATAGAAGTGAGCTTGTTGCAAACAGAGCGAGAGTTCCAAAGTGCGCAAGTGAAGGGGGTGGTGGCTTTAGATGCAAGAGGAATGAGATTAAGATTACCAGAGTTTTGTTTTTGAAGTCTTTTGAAGGGTACACATGGTTGTGCAGGGCAAGGAAGTTGTGGGGGACCAGGATTAGGGGAGATGTCGCCAGCGGCTAGTATGAGCAAGAGGGAGAGTGACATGAGATGAGATGCGGATTTGCAGTATTGAGACTGTTTTTGTGATGTGTTGCAAGGGGGAGAGAGAGAGAGTCTTTAGGAATGTGTGGAGTTCATGAGTACAAAAGTAATGTGAGGTTAAGAGAGATGGGCTAATGAGCAGTGGAGGTGGTGAGGGGTAATGAGTAATTGAGTAAAGTAGTTTGTTAAACAGACAAAAGGTGGCAAAAAGGAATATGAAGATATTTAGAATTTTTACAAAATAGTCAGACAGTGTATAAAACTCAGTATAAAAACAGAACTTGCCTTGTCCAATCCTTGTATAATTCGTTGTGCCTCACTTATAAATGTTCACTTAAGAGATGTGAACAAATGATCTTACAATATTGCTACCTAAGCCTGTATTGCTACCCCTGCATTGCTTTCCCTGTAGCAGTGTTTACATTTATAGGCCAGAGCATTCATCTGAATGCAATAAATTAGGTAATGACCTGATCAAGGACAGTCAAAGGCCAATTGGGAACATTTGATTCAGGGTGAGATAAGTTAAAAAAACAGACAATAGAATTTGGGGGAGGCTGTGGTTATACCATTAGTGAAATTATAAATTTAGGAATCATAACAAATATTTGCAAGGTTTGAACATCACATAGATGAAGACAAATACAAAAATTATTACACAGACTACAGGCAAATGCAAAAAAGAGAGACTTGTAGTACAAATGACACAGAAACAGGGAGATTGGCACGGTTTGAATGCAGGGAACAATTCACATACCAAAGAGAGACTTGTAGTACAAATGACACAGAAACAGGGAGATTGGCACGGTTTGAATGCAGGGATCAATTCACATACCAAAGAGAGACTTGTAGTACAAATGACACAGAAACAGGGAAATTGACAGGATTTGAATGCAGGGATCAATTCACATACCAAAGAGAGACTTGTAGTACAAATGACACAGAAACAGGGAAATTGACAGGATTTGAATGCAGGGATCCAATTCACATACCAAAGAGAGACTTGTAGTACAAATGACACAGAAGAGTTTTAAGAAGAGTGACACATAGAGTTTTAAGTAAATACACGTAGTAACTATATACATATATAATTGTTTCCATTATCAGATTATTTTATCCACTATGAAACCTTTTGATATTGTATCAATGCCGGATAAGTCCTGTTAAAAGAAGAGTAACTGTAGCATAACGTATAGGTGGGCGTGCTCTGGCCTGTATATCAATCACAGCAGTAAGGTGGGTTGTTCAAAGCCTCTGACGAAGCGGTTTTCCTGTGAAACATGTTAGGACACGCCCACCTTACGCCACGCCCACCTTACGCCAGGTTACGTTGGCACCCGGCGAAATTTGGAAGCAATTGTTTGTGCTTCTCCTCTGCCACTTTGTAAATATACTTGGTAAATATAATATTGGGCATTTTCGAGGCACATATTGTCCCTGGTGGATTTATTGTACCTCTGGCAAGCCTAGGTATTATACCATTGTGAATTTGAATGAGCCGCATATTGGAGCTGTTAATTTCATATTGGACACAGCATATTTCCAGGAATGGTGTCTTCTCCTGTTGTAAACAGCATTGTCTGCAGTATGATTACAGGAATACATCTTTAACCAATATATCACAGCCTGTACCTTACCTCATTTGATTGAGGGTTTATTTGTACCCATCTGTATGGGATAACTTATTTGTGAACTTTAAATTTTATTGTATTAAACTTATTGCACTATGAGAAGTGCTTTTGTGCGCTTGTTTTTTTAGATAATACAATATATATAGCAATGAACAGATGGCAACACTCGCTGGTCCTTTAAATGAATATCTTTATTTATGTACACATAAATAAAGATATTTATTTAAAGGACCAGCGAGTGCTGCCATCTGTTCATTGCTATTATTCTACTTTTGTATGCACCCTGGCAGATTGATTTGGAAGTGAGAGTGCTCTCCTGCTGTCTATATATATATATATATATATATATATATATATATACACATACACACATACACATACACACACACAAATAGTATATATTAGCAATCAGCTTTCTTCAGTTAAAGAGAGGAACCAATGGAAAATATATTAAAATATATATTAAGGTAAATAAAAACTCCAGGCCCAGATGGAATACACCCAATGGTTTTACATGAACTTAGCACTGTTATAGCCAAACCTCTACTCTTAAGGGACAGTGTACACCAATTTTCATATATCTGCATGTAATAGACACTACTATACATAATAATATGCACAGATACTGGTATAAAAAGCCAGTATAAAAACTTACTTAGAAGTTCCCAGTTTAGCTTTTTTTAAAAGGTTACTGGAACACCCACTGCAAGTGGGAAATAGCAGACACTCCCCCTTCCTTTGCACATGAAAAGACCCTTTACACAAACAGAAGCAAGCTGGAGTAGGTATATGTCGGTATTCTCCTAAATCTTTGGGGCTTGGTTAGGAGTATGAAAATCAGAGCAAAACTGTCCATTTAAAAAACAAACAAAAAAACTATATATATATATATATATATATATATATATATATATATATATATATAACATGTAGATGTATTTTTTAACGTTTCATAGCAGCGCTCGCACATTAATAAATATACCCCTTAGTGCCTATAAAACAATAGGAGCTGCCATGTTGTAACTTAGGTTACCTTCTATGCTGTTGCAAATTCGGGACAGTTTTAATAGGTCACCCCGAGTGTGCAGCCAATGGCTGTGTGTAATATAACAGTGTTCTGCACTCCCATTTCTAAAAGGAACCGAAATGCTCACAATTTCAGAATAGAATTACAGGAAACGGGGACAACATAAATAATGGAAGTATATTGCAGAATTTTTATTATATATACGATTTATTATTTTATATTACCATCTCAAAGTGTTTAATATCCCTTTAATTTTTCAAGACTCATTATTCTCAGGCATTGTACCCCAGGACTGGCATAAAGCTGATGTGGCGCCACTTTTTAAAAAGAGAAGCAGGGCTGATCCAGGAAGGGATTATATTAATGAGTATATTCGTGTAAACAAGATGATGAGTTCAAATGCGCATGGTTTTATGAGAAACTAATCTAATTAGATTCTATAAGGAAGGAAGTAAAAATATAGATAAAGGGGAATCAGTTGATGTGATATACTTGGATTTTGCAAAGGTATTTGATACAGTGCCACATGAGATATTAATGTACAAAATTAAGGAACTGGGTAAAGCTGGGGAGCAACGAGTTGTAGTAAACGGATCATACTCAGATTGGACAAAGGTAATTAGTGGAGTCCTCCAGGGATCAGTACTGGACCCTATTATTTGTAATATTTTTATTAATGACTTGTATTAAATAGCAACATCTCTATTTTTGGAGATGATACAAAGTTGTGTAAGGTCATTAAATCAGTGCAGGATGAAATTCCTTTACAAGGGAATTTACAAAAATTACAAGAATGGGCAGGTAAATGGAAAATGAGATTTAATACTGGAAAATGCAAAGTTCTACATTTTGGAAGTAAAATAAGCTGGCAAACTATTATTTAAATAGGACTAGATAGAGGAGGAAAGGGATTTGGGAGTACTTAAAGATAACAAGCTAAAGATAGGTGCACAATGCAGGGCAGTGGCTTCTAAGGATAATTCCAAGAAAATTTGGGACAAGAGGTCAAAATTTAAGGCTGGAGGAAAGGAGATTTAGGGGCCGATTTATCATTTGTCTGTCGGACATGATCTGCTGTAGCGATTATGTCCGCCAGACATCGATAGATGCCAAAAGCATACGCTGTCGGCATTTATCATTGCACAAGCAGTTCTGGTGAACTGCTTGAGCAATGTCGCCCCCTGCAGATTCGTGGCCAATCGTATGCGATCGGGCGAATTGATGTCCGCCGCCTCAGAGCAGGTGGATGAGTTAAGGAGCAGCGGTTTTTCGGGCCATGATAAATTGGCCCCTTAATCTCCAGCAACATAAATGTTTTTTCACTGTAAGAGCAATCAAATTGTAGAACGCATTACCTAAAAAGATAGTAAATGCCAATACCTTAGATACATTTAAAAACTATTTAGATACATTTGTGGCTAGAAACAGAGTTCAGGGATATGATTGCTTGTGTTAATTGGGTCAACTTTTTTAAAGGGACAGTCTACACCAGAATATTTATTGTTTTAAAAGATAGATAATCCCTTTATTACCCATTCCCCAGTTTTGCATAACCAACACAGTTATAATAATATACTTTTAACCTCTGTGATTATCTTGTATCTAAGCCTCTGCAAACTGCCCCTTTATTTCAGTTCTTTTGACAGACTTGCAGTCTAGCCAATCAGTGCCTGCTCCCAGATAACTTCACGTGCACGAGCACAGTGTTATCTATATGAAATACGTGAACTAACACCCTCTAGTGGTGAAAAACTGTTAAAATGCATTCTGAAAAGAGGTGGCCTTCAAGGTCTAAGAAATTAGCATATGAACCACCTAGGTTAAGCTTTCAACTAAGAATACCAAGAGAATGCTCTATCTGAATCATGAAAGTTTATTTTGGCCTACACTGTCCCTTTAAGGGGATTAAATTAAGCTCAACTACAGCTTTTATTGTAAGTATATTAAGATTTGTATAGTGTGAACTCGATGGACTGTCTTTTTTCAACCTCATCTACTATGTTACTATATTAGATCACCATTTAGGTGACAAGTGTAATAATCTTTATATTTTTTATGGCTTGAATACATGAAACTTTTGTATTAATCCAACAAACTGTATACGGAAAGTTTTAAGGGGACTTATAAGTTTCAGACACGCTCATCAACAAGAACCAATCAGCAAACAGGAGGACATTTAAAAACATCAAGATGCCACATAATCCTTGACAAAGCCCTAAAGGTGAAATGTACGTCGGAGGCGGAACTACACAGCACGTCGTCACGAGGAGGGGACACCATTTCCTACATAACAAATGCTGGCGACATTATAACAGCTTGGTAACAAGCAGCTGTTATATACAAGTATATATAACTGTGAAAGGATGGTGTAATATATTAACCCCAGAGTGACTTTTTAGACTGCCAATCAATATGTTTTTTTAATAAAAAATTGGAATCCCCTGCAAATAATTGGATCCATTTTACTGAGCTCACAACTTAGAGCTAAAATAACTCTAGAAAATGTGAGAACCATTCCACCCAGATTGCATATTTACATATCATCCACAGTTTTACACTATGGAAGTTTGTTTCTGTTTCCTTTGAGGTCTTCAACAAGCAAAATTCATCCCTAAGAGACTGCTTTAAACTTTGATTTCAAATCCATCTACTTGTTGGCTGTAGTGCATGATGTTGTATTTATTTTTATGTATTTTATTTTTCACTATTTCGGTTAAAGTTAGAGCACTGATACAATATTATATATATATATATATATATATATATATTATTTTTTTATTTGTAATATGTGAATTAATGTTAATTTTAAAAATGGATATCATATTGGAGACAAAAAGAATACATTGAGCACTTCCTTTCAATTAAAAAAGTTTTGAAATTAAAATTGTCACTTAAAGGAAAGCTGTCACTTAAAGGGACATTGTACACTAGATTATTCTTTGCATACATGTTTTGTAGATGATCCATTTATATAGCCCACCTGTGAGTGTTTTTATAACAATGTATAGTTTTGCTTATTTTTTAATAACATTGTGCTGATTTTCAGACTCCTAACCAAGCCCCAAAGTGTCAGATGTATACATGCGTTTACAGACTACTGCTGGCTCCTGTTCGTCTAATCTGTATTTTCATATGCAGGGAAGGGGGGAGGGAGAGTGTCTGCTCCCAGCCCCTTTCAGTGGGTGTTCCTGCTAACCTTATTAACAGTGCTAAACTTGTAGCTTCTAAGTAAGTTTTTTTAAAAGGTTTTATACTGGATTTTTAGATCAGTATCTGTGCATATTCTTCTTTATAGTAGTGTCTATTAAATAGAGTGAAATGAAAATTAGTGTATACTTTCCCTTTAAAGGGAAAACTAAACTTTAATAAAGTTAAATAGAGCATGGACACTTTAATAGACTTTTTAACTAGCTTCTTTTATCAAATGTACTTTCTCTTGCTATCATTTGTTGAAAAGCATAGGCAGGGGTTAAACACATAATTTTACAGGTAGAAAACCCTTTATCCAAATTGCTTGCGACCGGAAAAGGTTTAGATTTCGGAATAGTTTGAATTTTGTAATATTTGCACCTGTAAAATGGGACAGTTTAGAGAGGGGATGAAATCTTTTATAAACAATATCTTATGTCACTTAGACAAAATGTACATGTCATAATTCAGCTTATTCATGCAACCTAAAGGTGGTGTTATATCATTTTCAATACATTTGTATACATAGTAGACCATCAGAAAGATAGTACTGTACTGTAATCAGAAAGATAAAATTTGTTGATATAAATATAGACTAGCATTTGCATTTTAGAGCCCAAAAATCATACCAGAGACACAGGCAAAGAATATTGTGACTTACAAGCAGGGAAAAGAAGTAACTTTTTATTTTATTTTTTAAAAAAATATTAACTAAAAAAGTTTGGATTTCAGAATAAGTTTGGATTTTGGAATTCCGCATTTGGGAATTTGTACCTGTATGCAAGTAATAACGCAATAATAAAACATTCCAACAATATTTTGGATACACTTTTATGTCCCTTTAAATGAACAAAATAAAGGCAAGTAGCCTTTTTTTTTTGCTATGTGATATGGAAGTCCAAATAAAAAATTTAATGTTTCACATAGAGTGTTACCAAATCTACCTCTTTCACTTTTTTAAAACTTAGATCTTTTCTGTGACAGCATGCTGAGGTTGGCTCAGGAGCGTGAACAGTTCTTGAGCACTTATATGGATTTCATTGTTACAAACATTTGCCTAGATTACGAATTTTGCGCTAAACAGGTTTTTTTTAAATTTGTAATTTAGGTTTTTAATTGGAATTTTTTTTTCTATTATTAGAATAGTAATCTTAGGTTAATTTATAGTTTAAACTTAGGTTTATTTTTATTTTACAGGTAAGTTTTTATTTAAATATAGTTATATTGTAATTTTAATTTAAAGTTAGGAGGGTGTTAGGTTTAGGAGTTAATAGTTTAATTTAGTGTTTTGCGATGTGTGGGGGGGGGGGCGACGGTCTATTGGTGATGAGGTTTAGTTTAGTAGTTACGATGTGGGGGGCTGGAGGTTTGGTTAATACTTTATTATAGTGTTGGCGATTTGGGGGGCCGGCGGTTTAGGGGTTAATAGGTTTATTTAGGTGTAGGCGATGTCGGTTTAGGGGTAAATATATTTAAATAGTGTTGGCAATGTGGGTGAGCAGCAGATTAGGGGTTAATAACTGTATTTAATAGTTGCGATGTGGGTGGGCGGCAGATTAGGGGTTAATAGGTTTAATATAGTGTTTGCAATGCGGGAGGGTTGCGGTTTAGGGGTTAATAGGTGGTTTATGGGTGTTAGTGTACTTTATAGAGAAACAACTAAATCTGGCACTGTGAAAGTAATATGTTAGGAAAAAGGGATATGATATTCCCTGGTGCTAACCCTTGTTATAGATACTTGAAGTAAGGATAAGGGGGAGACTGGACAAGAAGGGGTTAATAAGCACTCATTCCTGTGAATATTAATAACTGTGTTGAAATTATCAACTACTATGAGAGAATATATTTAAGTTAAAACTTATATTTTTATTAAACCACTGTTTAAAAAAAAGAGAGTGTTGATAACACTCCACCACAACTAGGTTGCCCCACACTACCCCCTCCACACTATTACCAATGAAAATCACACTGCAATATACCCAGACAGTAAACACAGGTTCAACCACCCCCCTGTATTCCTGGCCAGTAACAGGATACGCTGGCTTCAGGTGACAGGGATGGCTTCTACTCTGTGTATAACCGTCCCTTGCAGTGGATTACCTAATTCATCAGTAAACTAAACTAGTAAGCGTTAAAAACTTATGTAAAAATAAGCATGTGGAAATAAAGAGCACAAACGCGTTTCGGCCGAGTAGCGGCCTTTCTCAATGTGCAATTGAATTTGGACAAGACGAATGACTCGCTCACAGCACCTTATAAACCAAACCCCTATTTGATCCGTCCAATCATGGCGCGTATTAGATTCACGCCCATATTTCAACCAATCGCGTGCGTTTCAGAGCAACATGCTATCCGCTGGCTGATTGGTAACTGGTAACTGAGTACAAGCCCAATCAGGAATAGCTTAATGTGGTCTACGTACATTTGGGGGATGGCTAAAAATAGTACTGTGTGTGTGATCACTCTATTGATTCCGATTCTATGTGCACCCAGAATGATTGAAAGAGCTTATAATATTCCGGACATGTGTATTGTTGTTAGATAACCAAATGTCACGTCCCAAATATGCCTAAACGTCACAATTGTGAAATCCAGCTCATTTTAAGAATTTAGATAATGCGGTTTGCACTTGCGGTGTGTCAGTAAAGAGACTACCTTATGGTACTTAATAGGCTGGGATGAAATTATTGTAGACATTAATTGCTTCCTCCTTCCAATACTCCTTAAATTATGTCCTATAGGTACTTGCGTCGGAAATATGTCAAATGTCATATAAAATTGGGCCTGAAGGTACCCAAGAGTGAATTAGAGCTTATTGGTACATAGGAAGAAAAGCTGCAGCTTAAACACTTGGATTAATATAGTAACCATTATATCATTGTGTGTAAGATTTCATATAGTAATCCTTTGCGCATCAGCAATGTCCTATGCAGTATTTATTCTGGGTGCACATTAGAAATCGGTTTTACTGAGAATTATCATTAAGAGTCAGTATTAGTGCAAATTTAAAAATAGAGATGTACAGTATATATTTTTAGAGGAATGCCCAAAAATTATTGTTCTCATTCATGCCATTTGGCATGACAGCATTTAAGTTAAAAATCCATCTCGCCTCTTTTCTCAAAAGGGCTTGTTCCATATCCTTGCCACGTATACCTGGGCGTAATGTTTCCAGTCCCCAGAACTTAAAACTATTTGTTTTACCTCCATGGCAGTGTAGAAAGTGCCTGGCAACACTGGTGATTTGTTTGCCCTTTTCTACATCCTTTGCTGCGTTCCTAATATTGCTTAGGTGCTCCGTGATTCTAACCCCTACTTGTCTAGTGGTCATGCCTACATAAAAACAATTGCAGCTGCATGATAGACAATAGATCACATTAGATGTCTTACAAGTGATGTGATTCTGAATTAACCATTTCTTGTTGAATCTATCCAGCATATATTTCTTTTTTACCATATATGTGCAGTTTTTGCAATTGCCACAAGCTATAGATCCCTTATAGATTGGGGCTTTTTTGGCATTTCTGTCAAAATGACTAGATGTTAACTGATCACTGAGATTGTTTGCACGTCTATAGGTGCATAAAGGATTCTGTGGGATAATGGAGTTAAGCTGTTCATCTAGTTGTAAGATATCGCAATGTTTGGACAGTATATTAGATACCTGTTGGCTTTGGTTGCAATATGTAGAGATGAATCTTAACGGATTTGAATTGGATTGTACCTTTTTGGGTCTTAAAAGTTCCTCCCTATTTTGTGTAGTGCTTTCTGGTAGGCTCTCTTAAGAGACTTTCTAGAGTAACCCCTTAGAAGTAATCTATTCCTTAGTTCATTGGCAGCCTTTTGGAAGGATTCTAGTGATGAGGAATTTCTACGAATCCTTAAATACTCCCCAGTTGGTAAACTCCTAATAGTGTTAGGGTGATGGAAACTGTTGGCATAAAGGATATTATTCGTAGCTGTAGGTTTTCTAAAGGTTTCTGTCTCTAGATTATTGTTATTCTTGCGAATGATTAAATCTAGAAATTCCATCTTTCCTTCATCACAAGTCATAGTTAGATATAATCCAAAAGGATTATCATTGAGGATGGCCATGAATTCATGGAGTAGTTCTCTCGTGCCCTCCCATATAAACAAGATATCGTCTATATACCTGGACCAGTGGGTGATGTATTTGGTAAACTGAGAAAGGTTCTGATGGAAGACCACAGTTTCCTCCCACCAGCCCAGGTATATATTGGCGTAAGTAGGGGCGCAGGATGTCCCCATGGCAGTGCCACATATTTGGAGGTAAAACTTCCCATCAAAAACAAAGTAATTATGGTCTAATACAAATTCTAACAGGTCAATGATGAATTGTTTGGTTTCATCTGTTAGATCTTGGTTTTTTGAAAGGAAATAGGACACTGCTTGACAGCTCCACTTTTTATCTATGCTTGTATACAGAGACTCTACGTCACATGTTACTAAAACATAAAAATTCTGGTCTTACAGTTAGTGTGTTAATTTTATTCAATACGTGCATAGTGTCTCTGGTGTGGGAGGGCAAAGCATCCACTATATACCTAAGTCTGGCATCCACATATCTACTGGCCTTGTCAGTCATTGATCCAATGCCAGAGACAATGGGTCTTCCTGGCGGACATTCCAGGTTTTTGTGTATCTTAGGTAATAAATATAGTGTTGCTGTAGTAGGGTGTTTAACATCTAGAAATTGTTGCTCTTTTTTATCAATAATGCCTTCAGCAGCGGCTGTACAGATCAATTTCTTATACTTTTTCAGAAAATCCTCCGTTGGGTTCCCAAAGAGACTTTTATAGTTTTTAGGGTTATTTAATTGTTTCTTAACCTCAGTGATATACATATGAGTGGGCCATATGACAATATTCCCACCCTTGTCACTCTGTTTGATTTGAACATCTGTCCATTGTTTCATAGATCTTAGTGCTAGTCTTTCTTCTTCAGAAAGATTATCAGCCAATGTATCCATTTCAGGTGGAATTGCTAATATGTCTTTACACACTAAATCTAGAAATGTGGCCGTGTTGTGTGAGGTACTGGGTGGGGGGTATGAACTTGGATTTGATTTTTAATACATCTCGCCACTTTGTATCACTGTATAAAGTCTCTTTTGGGTCCCTTTCAGACTCTTCTAGAAGGAAGATGAGGTCCTTTATTGCTGCCTCATCTTTGCTGTTTAGACCCTCTATGTCTACCTCTTCTAATTCTACGCCTAAAGGGATATCCCCAATGTTATTATGTGGGGTAATTCTCCTGCGTAGAATAGATTTGGGTCTTAATTCATCTTCTGAATTATCGCCATCTGTGGTTTCACAGTCTTTGTCAGAAAAATCTGAGTCTATACTGTTTGGTTTAATATTCCACGAATAGACGGATTTGTTAGCATAGTCTGTCAAGTCTCTGTCAATCTTTTTTTCTTTTTTCTTTGCAATGTATTTGGCAAACCTCTCTACTTCTTCCTTTGTTTTAGCATAGGATTTCTGAAAGTCTTCCTTGGACTCATGTTGTTTTAGTTCACTGGCTATTTTATTTATTTCCTCATTTAGCTCACTCAATTTGTCCATTTCATGCTCTACCAAATATCCTATAAGTTTGAATGAACATTCAGAAAGAGCATCTTCCCATTTCGATTTAAGAGTGGGTTTGAGATCTTGAAATGTGGGAAACATTTTTAACCTAAGGCCCCTAGGTATAACTTGGTTGTCTTTATAGAAATTAAACATTCCTATATTCCATTGCCTCTTTATTTGACGTTTGCGAATACGTTTTAAATTTTTAAGAGATAGTAACCATTCCCCTATTTGTGTGTTATCAATTGTGTTTTTACTTTGTAATTCAATTGTTAACTTTTTGATATCCTCAGACCATTGGAGCATTTCTGCTCCCAAATCAAAGCCTGCCATGATTATAAGTGGTATTAATTTTGATCACGTGCTCAAGAAGTTAAGAAAAAATGTGGTTTACCCACTAACTAACATTATAGAGAAACAACTAAATCTGGCACTGTGAAAGTAATATGTTAGGAAAAAGGGATATGATATTCCCTGGTGCTAACCCTTGTTATAGATACTTGAAGTAAGGATAAGGGGGAGACTGGACAAGAAGGGGTTAATAAGCACTCATTCCTGTGAATATTAATAACTGTGTTGAAATTATCAACTACTATGAGAGAATATATTTAAGTTAAAACTTATATTTTTATTAAACCACTGTTTAAAAAAAAGAGAGTGTTGATAACACTCCACCACAACTAGGTTGCCCCACACTACCCCTCCACACTATTACCAATGAAAATCACACTGCAATATACCCAGACAGTAAACACAGGTTCAACCACCCCCCTGTATTCCTGGCCAGTAACAGGATACGCTGGCTTCAGGTGACAGGGATGGCTTCTACTCTGTGTATAACCGTCCCTTGCAGTGGATTACCTAATTCATTAGTAAACTAAACTAGTAAGCGTTAAAAACTTATGTAAAAATAAGCATGTGGAAATAAAGAGCACAAACGCGTTTCGGCCGAGTAGCGGCCTTTCTCAATGTGCAATTGAATTTGGACAAGACGAATGACTCGCTCACAGCACCTTATAAACCAAACCCCTATTTGATCCGTCCAATCATGGCGCGTATTAGATTCACGCCCATATTTCAACCAATCGCGTGCGTTTCAGAGCAACATGCTATCCGCTGGCTGATTGGTAACTGGTAACTGAGTACAAGCCCAATCAGGAATAGCTTAATGTGGTCTACGTACATTTGGGGGATGGCTAAAAATAGTACTGTGTGTGTGATCACTCTATTGATTCCGATTCTATGTGCACCCAGAATGATTGAAAGAGCTTATAATATTCCGGACATGTGTATTGTTGTTAGATAACCAAATGTCACGTCCCAAATATGCCTAAACGTCACAATTGTGAAATCCAGCTCATTTTAAGAATTTAGATAATGCGGTTTGCACTTGCGGTGTGTCAGTAAAGAGACTACCTTATGGTACTTAATAGGCTGGGATGAAATTATTGTAGACATTAATTGCTTTCCTCCTTCCAATTACTCCTTAAATTATGTCCTATAGGTACTTGCCGTCGGAAATATGTCAAATGTCATATAAAATTGGGCCTGAAGGTACCCTGCGCCCCTACTTACGCCAATATATACCTGGGCTGGTGGGAGGAAACTGTGGTCTTCCATCAGAACCTTTCTCAGTTTACCAAATACATCACCCACTGGTCCAGGTATATAGACGATATCTTGTTTATATGGGAGGGCACGAGAGAACTACTCCATGAATTCATTGCCATCCTCAATGATAATCCTTTTGGATTATATCTAACTATGACTTGTGATGAAGGAAAGATGGAATTTCTAGATTTAATCATTCGCAAGAATAACAATAATCTAGAGACAGAAACCTTTAGAAAACCTACAGCTACGAATAATATCCTTTATGCCAACAGTTTCCATCACCCTAACACTATTAGGAGTTTACCAACTGGGGAGTATTTAAGGATTCGTAGAAATTCCTCATCACTAGAATCCTTCCAAAAGGCTGCCAATGAACTAAGGAGTAGATTACTTCTAAGGGGTTACTCTAGAAAGTCTCTTAAGAGAGCCTACCAGAAAGCACTACACAAAAATAGGGAGGAACTTTTAAGACCCAAAAAGGTACAATCCAATTCCAATCCGTTAAGATTCATCTCTACATATTGCAACCAAAGCCAACAGGTATCTAATATACTGTCCAAACATTGGCATATCCTACAACTAGATGAACAGCTTAACTCCATTATCCCACAGAATCCTTTATGCACCTACAGATGTGCAAACAATCTCAGTGATCAGTTAACATCTAGTCATTTTGACAGAAATGCCAAAAAAGCCCCAATCTATAAGGGATCTATAGCTTGTGGCAATTGCAAAAACTGCACATATATGGTAAAAAAGAAATATATGCTAGATAGATTCAACAAAAAATGGTTGATTCAGAATCACATCACTTGTAAGACATCTAATGTGATCTATTGTCTATCATGCAGCTGCAATTGTTTTTATGTAGGCATGACCACTAGACAAGTAGGGGTCAGAATCACGGAGCACCTAAGCAACATTAGGAACGCAGCAAAGGATGTAGAAAAGGGCAAACAAATAACCAGTGTTGCCAGGCATTTTCTACACTGTCATGGAGGTAAAACAAATAGTTTTAAGTTCTGGGGACTGGAAACATTACGCCCAGGTATACGTGGCAAAGATATGGAACAAGCCCTTTTGAGAAAAGAGGTGAGATGGATTTTTAACTTAAATGCTGTCATGCCAAATGGCATGAATGAGAACAATAATTTTTGGGCATTCCTCTAAAATATATACTGTACATTTCTACTTTAAATTTAAATTTGCACTAATACTGACTCTTAATGATAATTCTCAGTAAAACCGATTTCTAATGTGCACCCAGAATAAATACTACATAGGTCATTGCTGATGCGCAAAGGATTACTATATGAAATCTTAAACACAATGATATAATGGTTACTATATTAATCCAAGTGTTTAAGCTGCAGCTTTTCTTCCTATGTACCAATAAGCTCTAATTCACTCTTGGGTACCTTCAGGCCTGATTTTATATGACATTGATATATTTCCGAAGCAAGTACCTATAGGACATAATTTAAAGGAGCATTGGAAGGAGTAAGCAATAAATGTCTACAATAATTTCATTTCAGCCTATTAAGTACTATAAGGTAGTCTCTTTACTGACACACCGCAAGTGCAAACCGCATTATTTATATTCTATAAATGAGCTGTATTTCACAATCGTGACGTTTAGGCATATTTGGGACGTGACACTTGATTATCGCAAAACAATACACATGTCCGGAATATTATAAGCTCTTTCAATCATTCTGGGTGCACATAGAATCGGAATCAATAGAGTGATCACACACACAGCACTATTTTTAGCCATCCCCTAAATGTACGTAGACCACATTAAGCTATTCCTGATTGGACTTGTACTTAGTTACCAGTTACCAATCAGTTAGCGGATAGCATGTTGCTCTGAAACGCACGCGATTGGTTGAAATATGGGCGTGAATCTAATACGCGCCATGATTGGACGGATCAAATAGGGGTTTGGTTTAAAAGGTGCTGTGAGCGAGTCATTCGTCTTGTCAAAATTCAATTGCACATTGAGAAAGGCCGCTACTCGGCCGAAACGCGTTTGTGCTCTTTATTTCCACATGCTTATTTTAACATAAGTTTTTAACGTTTACTAGTTTAGTTTACTAATGATAAAGGTAATCCACTGCAAGGGACGGTTATACACAGAGTAGAAGCCATCCCTGTCACCTGAAGCCAGCGTATCCTGTTACTGGCCAGGAATACAGGGGGGTGGTGAAACCTGTGTTTACTGTCTGGGTATATTGCAGTGTGACTTTCATTGGTAATAGTGTGGAAGGGTAGTGTGGGGCAACCTAGTTGTGGTGGAGTGTTATCAACACTCCTTTTTTTTAAACAGTGGTTTAATAAAAATATAAGTTTTAACTTAAATATATTCTCTCATAGTAGTTGATAACTTCAACACAGTTAATAATATTCACAGGAATGAGTGCTTATTAACCCCTTCTTGTCCAGTCTCCCCCTTATCCTTACTTCGAGTATCTATAACAAGGGTTAGCACCAGGGAATATTATATCCCTTTTTCCTAACATACTACCTTCACAGTGCCAGATTTATTTGTTTCTCTATAATGTTAGTTAGTGGGTAAACCACAATTTTTCTTAACTTCTTGAGCACGTGATCAAAATTAATACCACTTATAATCATGGCAGGCTTTGATTTGGGAGCAGAAATGCTCCAATGGTCTGAGGATATTAAAAAGTTAACAATTGAATTACAAGGTAAAAACACAATTGATAACACACAAATAGGGGAATGGTTACTATCTCTTAAAAATTTAAAACGTATTCGCAAACGTCAAATAAAGAGGCAATGGAATATAGGAATGTTTAACTTCTATAAAGACAACCAAGTTATACCTAGGGGCCTTAGGTTAAAAATGTTTCCCACATTTCAAGATCTCAAACCCACTCTTAAATCGAAATGGGAAGATGCTCTTTCTGAATGTTCATTCAAACTTATAGGATATTTGGTAGAGCATGAAATGGACAAATTGAGTGAGTTAAATGAGGAAATAAATAAAATAGCCAGTGAACTAAAACAACATGAGTCCAAGGAAGACTTTCAGAAATCCTATGCTAAAACAAAAGAAGAAGTAGAGAGGTTTGCTAAATACATTGCAAGTAAAAAAGAAAAAAAGATTGATAGAGACTTGACAGACTATGCTAACAAATCCGTCTATTCGTGGAATATTAAACCTAACAGTATAGACTCAGATTTTTCTGACAAAGACTGTGAAACCACAGATGGCGATAATTCAGAAGATGAATTAAGACCCAAATCTATTCTACGCAGGAGAATTACCCCACACAATAACATTGGGGATATCCCTTTAGGCGTAGAATTCGAAGAGGTAGGGGTAGACAAACCCAAAACCAGGAAACAAGTCAAATTCAATCAGAAATCATTCCCCAAGAAAAAACAAGTGAAAAAGAACTAAACATAATTAATTTATCAGACCAAATTTTAACTGAGACTCAGATCA
The DNA here is from genome assembly GCF_027579735.1 of Bombina bombina. Classification (NCBI taxonomy): domain Eukaryota; kingdom Metazoa; phylum Chordata; class Amphibia; order Anura; family Bombinatoridae; genus Bombina; species Bombina bombina. The sequence continues at coordinate 149,796,692 of NC_069508.1, forward strand.
CAGTTCTTAAAAAAGGCTTGTCATTTGTCCCCACAGCTCAACTTGACAAGTTTGAGACTATCAAAGATGTACATTTATTTGCAAGAAAAATACTACTTAAGAAATATTTTTCCTCCAGCTCAGACATAGAGGGTCTAAACAGCAAAGATGAGGCAGCAATAAAGGACCTCATCTTCCTTCTAGAAGAGTCTGAAAGGGACCCAAAAGAGACTCTATACAGTGATACAAAGTGGCGAGATGTATTAAAAACCAAATCCAAATTCATACCCCCACCCAGTACCTCACACAACACGGCCACATTTCTAGATTTAGTGTGTAAAGACATATTAGCAATTCCACCTGAAATGGATACATTGGCTGATAATCTTTCTGAAGAAGAAAAACTAGCACTAAGATCTATGAAACAATGGACAGATGTTCAAATCAAACAGAGTGACAAGGGTGGGAATATTGTCATATGGCCCACTCATATGTATATCACTGAGGTTAAGAAACAATTAAATAACCCCAAAAACTATAAAAGTCTCTTTGGGAACCCAACGGAGGATTTTCTGAAAAAGTATAAAAAATTGATCTGTACAGCCGCTGCTGAAGGCATTATTGACAAAAAAGAGCAACAATTTCTAGATGTTAAACACCCTACCATAGCAACACTATATTTATTACCTAAGATACACAAAAACCTGGAATGTCCACCAGGAAGACCCATTGTCTCTGGCATTGGATCAATGACTGAAAAGGCCAGTAGATATGTGGATGCCAGACTTAGGTATATAGTGGATGCTTTGCCCTCCCACACCAGAGACACTATGCACGTATTGAATAAAATTAACACACTAACTGTAAGACCAGAATCCTTAGTAGTAACATGCGACGTAGAGTCTCTGTATACAAGCATAGATAAAAGTGGGCTGTCAAGCAGTGTCCTATTTCCTTTCAAAAAAACAAGATCTAACAGATGAAACCAAACAATTCATCATTGACCTGTTAGAATTTGTATTAGACCATAATTACTTTATTTTTGATGGGAAGTTTTACCTCCAAATATGTGGCACTGCCATGGGGACATCATGCGCCCCTACTTATTAACCCCTTCTTGTCCAGTCTCCCCCTTATCCTTACTTCAAGTATCTATAACAAGGGTTAGCACCAGGGAATATCATATCCCTTTTTCCTAACATATTACTTTCACAGTGCCAGATTTAGTTGTTTCTCTATAATGTTAGTTAGTGGGTAAACCACATTTTTTCTTAACTTCTTGAGCACGTGATCAAAATTAATACCACTTATAATCATGGCAGGCTTTGATTTGGGAGCAGAAATGCTCCAATGGTCTGAGGATATCAAAAAGTTAACAATTGAATTACAAAGTAAAAACACAATTGATAACACACAAATAGGGGAATGGTTACTATCTCTTAAAAATTTAAAACGTATTCGCAAACGTCAAATAAAGAGGCAATGGAATATAGGAATGTTTAATTTCTATAAAGACAACCAAGTTATACCTAGGGGCCTTAGGTTAAAAATGTTTCCCACATTTCAAGATCTCAAACCCACTCTTAAATCGAAATGGGAAGATGCTCTTTCTGAATGTTCATTCAAACTTACAGGATATTTGGTAGAGCATGAAATGGACAAATTGAGTGAGCTAAATGAGGAAATAAATAAAATAGCCAGTGAACTAAAACAACATGAGTCCAAGGAAGACTTTCAGAAATCCTATGCTAAAACAAAGGAAGAAGTAGAGAGGTTTGCCAAATACATTGCAAATAAAAAAGAAAAAAAGATTGACAGAGACTTGACAGACTATGCTAACAAATCCGTCTATTCGTGGAATATTAAACCAAACAGTATAGACTCAGATTTTTCTGACAAAGACTGTGAAACCACAGATGGCGATAATTCAGAAGATGAATTAAGACCCAAATCTATTCTACGCAGGAGAATTACCCCACATAATAACATTGGGGATATCCCTTTAGGCGTAGAATTAGAAGAGGTAGGGGTAGACAAAACCAAAACCAGGAAACAAGTCAAATTCAATAAGAAATCATTCCCCAAGAAAAAACAAGTGAAAAAGAACTAAACATAATTAATCTATCAGACAAAATTTTAACTGAGATTCAGATCACAGTTCTAAAAAAAGGCCTGTCATTTGTCCCCACAGCTCAACTTGACAAGTTTGAGACTATCAAAGATGTACATTTATTTGCAAGAAAAATACTACTTAAGAAATATTTTTCCTCCAGTTCAGACATAGAGGGTCTAAACAGCAAAGATGAGGCAGCAATAAAGGACCTCATCTTCCTTCTAGAAGAGTCTGAAAGGGACCCAAAAGAGACTTTATACAGTGATACAAAGTGGCGAGATGTATTAAAAATCAAATCCAAGTTCATACCCCCACCCAGTACCTCACACAACATGGCCACATTTCTAGATTTAGTGTGTAAAGACATATTAGCAATTCCACCTGAAATGGATACATTGGCTGATAATCTTTCTGAAGAAGAAAGACTAGCACTAAGATCTATGAAACAATGGACAGATGTTCAAATCAAACAGAGTGACAAGGGTGGGAATATTGTCATATGGCCCACTCATATGTATATCACTGAGGTTAAGAAACAATTAAATAACCCTAAAAACTATAAAAGTCTCTTTGGGAACCCAACGGAGGATTTTCTGAAAAAGTATAAAAAATTGATCTGTACAGCCGCTGCTGAAGGCATTATTGACAAAAAAGAGCAACAATTTCTAGATGTTAAACACCCTACCATAGCAACACTATATTTATTACCTAAGATCCACAAAAACCTGGAATGTCCACCAGGAAGACCCATTGTCTCTGGCATTGGATCAATGACTGAAAAGGCCAGTAGATATGTGGATGCCAGACTTAGGTATATAGTGGATGCTTTGCCCTCCCACACCAGAGACACTATGCACGTATTGAATAAAATTAACACACTAACTGTAAGACCAGAATCCTTAGTAGTAACATGCGACGTAGAGTCTCTGTATACAAGCATAGATAAAAAGTGGGGCTGTCAAGCAGTGTCCTATTTCCTTTCAAAAAAACAAGATCTAACAGATGAAACCAAACAATTCATCATTGACCTGTTAGAATTTGTATTAGACCATAATTACTTTGTTTTTGATGGGAAGTTTTACCTCCAAATATGTGGCACTGCCATGGGGACATCATGCGCCCCTACTTACGCCAATATATACCTGGGCTGGTGGGAGGAAACTGTGGTCTTCCATCAGAACCTTTCTCAGTTTACCAAATACATCACCCACTGGTCCAGGTATATAGACGATATCTTGTTTATATGGGAGGGCACGAGAGAACTACTCCATGAATTCATTGCTATCCTCAATGATAATCCTTTTGGATTATATCTAACTATGACTTGTGATGAAGGAAAGATGGAATTTCTAGATTTAACCATTCGCAAGAATAACAATAATCTAGAGACAGAAACCTTTAGAAAGCCTACAGCTACGAATAATATCCTTTATGCCAACAGTTTCCATCACCCTAACACTATTAGGAGTTTACCAACTGGGGAGTATTTAAGGATTCGTAGAAATTCCTCATCACTAGAATCCTTCCAAAAGGCTGCCAATGAACTAAGGAATAGACTACTTCTAAGGGGTTACTCTAGAAAGTCTCTTAAGAGAGCCTACCAGAAAGCACTACACAAAAATAGGGAGGAACTTTTAAGACCCAAAAAGGTACAATCCAATTCAAATCCGTTAAGATTCATCTCTACATATTGCAACCAAAGCCAACAGGTATCTAATATACTGTCCAAACATTGGCATATCTTACAACTAGATGAACAGCTTAACTCCATTATCCCACAGAATCCTTTATGCACCTATAGACGTGCAAACAATCTCAGTGATCAGTTAACATCTAGTCATTTTGACAGAAATGCCAAAAAAGCCCCAATCTATAAGGGATCTATAGCTTGTGGCAATTGCAAAAACTGCACATATATGGTAAAAAAGAAATATATGCTGGATAGATTCAACAAGAAATGGTTAATTCAGAATCACATCACTTGTAAGACATCTAATGTGATCTATTGTCTATCATGCAGCTGCAATTGTTTTTATGTAGGCATGACCACTAGACAAGTAGGGGTTAGAATCACGGAGCACCTAAGCAATATTAGGAACGCAGCAAAGGATGTAGAAAAGGGCAAACAAATCACCAGTGTTGCCAGGCACTTTCTACACTGCCATGGAGGTAAAACAAATAGTTTTAAGTTCTGGGGACTGGAAACATTACGCCCAGGTATACGTGGCAAGGATATGGAACAAGCCCTTTTGAGAAAAGAGGCGAGATGGATTTTTAACTTAAATGCTGTCATGCCAAATGGCATGAATGAGAACAATAATTTTTGGGCATTCCTCTAAAAATATATACTGTACATCTCTATTTTTAAATTTGCACTAATACTGACTCTTAATGATAATTCTCAGTAAAACCGATTTCTAATGTGCACCCAGAATAAATACTGCATAGGACATTGCTGATGCGCAAAGGATTACTATATGAAATCTTACACACAATGATATAATGGTTACTATATTAATCCAAGTGTTTAAGCTGCAGCTTTTCTTCCTATGTACCAATAAGCTCTAATTCACTCTTGGGTACCTTCAGGCCCAATTTTATATGACATTTGACATATTTCCGACACAAGTACCTATAGGACATAATTTAAGGAGTATTGGAAGGAGTAAGCAATTAATGTCTACAATAATTTCATCCCAGCCTATTAAGTACCATAAGGTAGTCTCTTTACTGACACACCGCAAGTGCAAACCGCATTATCTAAATTCTTAAAATGAGCTGGATTTCACAATTGTGACGTTTAGGCATATTTGGGACGTGACATTTGGTTATCTAACAACAATACACATGTCCGGAATATTATAAGCTCTTTCAATCATTCTGGGTGCACATAGAATCGGAATCAATAGAGTGATCACACACACAGTACTATTTTTAGCCATCCCCCAAATGTACGTAGACCACATTAAGCTATTCCTGATTGGGCTTGTACTCAGTTACCAGTTACCAATCAGCCAGCGGATAGCATGTTGCTCTGAAACGCACGCGATTGGTTGAAATATGGGCGTGAATCTAATACGCGCCATGATTGGACGGATCAAATAGGGGTTTGGTTTATTAGGTGCTGTGAGCGAGTCATTCGTCTTGTCCAAATTCAATTGCACATTGAGAAAGGCCGCTACTCGGCCGAAACGCGTTTGTGCTCTTTATTTCCACATGCTTATTTTTACATAAGTTTTTAACGCTTACTAGTTTAGTTTACTAATGAATTAGGTAATCCACTGCAAGGGACGGTTATACACAGAGTAGAAGCCATCCCTGTCACCTGAAGCCAGCGTATCCTGTTACTGGCCAGGAATACAGGGGGGTGGTTGAACCTGTGTTTACTGTCTGGGTATATTGCAGTGTGATTTTCATTGGTAATAGTGTGGAGGGGTAGTGTGGGGCAACCTAGTTGTGGTGGAGTGTTATCAACACTCTCTTTTTTTTAAACAGTGGTTTAATAAAAATATAAGTTTTAACTTAAATATATTCTCTCATAGTAGTTGATAATTTCAACACAGTTATTAATATTCACAGGAATGAGTGCTTATTAACCCCTTCTTGTCCAGTCTCCCCCTTATCCTTACTTCAAGTGTTAGTGTACTTTGTAACACTTTAGTTATTAGTTTTGTGAAACATTTTTATTACACAGAATCCATAACTACTGGTCTCAGATGGTGGTATGGATCATGTCGGTATAGGCTGTAACGCAAGCATTTTAGCCTGAACGCACAACCTGTAATACTGGGCTATGAAAATCCCACACAAAAACGTAATTTTTTGAATGTGGAATGGACGTTGCGTTACAGGCTAAAATGCTTGCGTTACAGCTATGCCGACACGACTCGTAAAATGAATTCCTAGCCATTCCAGCGTAATGGCCAATTTTTTAGCGTTAAAAGCCATACCGCACCGAAACGCAAAACTCGTAATCTAGGTGAGTGTTAGTAAGGGACCGATTTAACAAAGTGCGTGCTTGTGCAATGCCGCCCCCTGCAGATTCGCGGCAGCTAACAGGGGTTTCAATCAACCCGATCGTTTGTGATCGAGTGGATTGATGTCCGCCACCTCAAAGGAGGCGTATGAGTTAAGGAGCAGCGGTCATAAGACCGCTGTTTCTTGACTCTTGTTTCTGGCGAGCCTGAATGCTTGCACGGAAACAGCTTAATGAGCTTGATGAATCGGCCCCAATCAGCATATTATGTTTTTTATTTCTCTATGTGAAACATCTGTGTATGGTACTGCAATATCCTTCTTGTCTACTGACTTCACAGTATTTGTTAATAAACTCAAGTGTATAAACAAAAAAACTCACCCATATCCAGTTCTGTTTTTTTATGGTTTTGTATTCCACTGCACAATAACATGGGTTTGCTGATATTTGGTTTCTCCACTGAATGCTGATTTTTAATATGGAGTCAATAATTTCTATTCTGGTGATCACAGGTTTGACAGGAACCACTGTAAAGGCAAGTTAAATATATTAAATATATTTTTGTAGATATTGGACTCACCTACATTTTCAGTTAGTTTTACTTTTAGACCAGTCGGAGCAGAAACGTTACCAGTTTAATCAATGTTAGAACTAGTTAAAAACTCAAAACTAGAATATGTGATCTGTCTAAGATATCTTATTAAAGATTGCACTGTGTGAAAAAACAACTGTGGAAAAACAAACTGTATTAGATATAACCTTTTTCTGATAACTTTGTACTATTGTGATGTAAACTGTGTAATAAGAGCTGAGGCTCCGTTCACCATTTTCAGCAATTGATTGACATATGACTCATCTGCCAATCAATTGCTGAAAATGGCGACCGGAGCTTCAGCTCTTATCCGTATAGCGTTTCTAGTGAAATATCACTGAAGACAAGTTTATACTTATCTCATTCATTTTTTAACTTCTATCGTTTCACTTTAGGTAAGCGCGTTAACTTTACATTCACTTTAAAGGGACATAAAAGTGCAAAAAGTACACGCTCTGATGTGTTAGATCATATTAATGTTGTACTGTTGCTTGTATATAACTGTGTGATCCCCTACAAAAGGGTTAAGCTCAGTTCCAGAGAGAGTCAAAGGGGTAGATTTATCAAGCAGCGGATGCTGCAATCTACCCCCGAAGTTTCCGGCTCGCCAGAAACTTAAGTTAAGAAGCAGCGGTCGTAAGTCAGCTGCTCCTTAACTCATTCGCCACCTCTGATCAGATACAATCGGGATGATTGACACCCTCTGCTAGCGGGCGATTGGCCGCGAATGTGCAGGGGGCTGCATTGCACAAGCATTTCACCATGCTGTCGGCATTTAGCGATGTTGAGCAGACATGATTCACCACATCAAATCATGTCCCCACGCCGCTTGATAATTCGGCCCCTATGACTGAACATAGCTGGTGATTGGTGGCTATGCAAATATGTATTTTGTCGCTGGTTTACTGGTAGGGTTAAGCTATGCATCATGAGTGCACTGGTGCTCTGGAGCTGACATAACTATGGGCTAGATTACAAGTGATTTTGCTTGTGCACAAACACCGCCAGAAATAAACTTTTAATGCGCACGGGTTAGCGTGTGTATTACAAGTTTAAAGTAAATTGTTTGAGCCAAAGCCAACACACACTAATTTCAGGACTTCAGATATCGCAACAGCGCTTACTTCTCCTCATGGACTTCAATGGAGGGCACAAACTGGAAACAAAATAACACTTATTGCATGTGCACTAACCCGACACTGTGTGCAACCTACATTGCTAACATCGCTAACCTGAAGGTAGTTATGAATATTTTACCTTCTAATGTTCTTTACAATCTTACAATCAGTGTATACTTTATTCCATAAGTGATGTTTCAGGGATCAAACACTCACTTTCAATCATGAAATGGAGTGTTTGAGTCCAGAGAGTGCGGATCCTTTGTCTTCTATATCTCCTCCGCTCCTGTCACCCAGGCACGCTGTTTTGAAGGTGAGTGCAATATATATCTATGAATATATATCGGTATAGGTATATACAGAATATATATATATATTGGAATATCAATTTAAAAATACTTAGAACATTTTTCCCTATGTGAAGAACATTGGAATGTAAAATATTTACAGTATATACACAATCAAACACATTATTAAATATTAAGATGTATTAACCCCTTAACCCAATACAACATATATATATATATATATGTCATGCAGTATGAAGCCCATCGTACCTCATAAAGTATATATACGTTGCAGCTTCAGGATCGGTGCTCCGTTACCAAATGAGTGCAGATTGCCATATTGTTACAGACAGTGACACAGGCAGTGTCACTATCTGTAACAATCTCCTTCAGTTCCGGTGGGAGATGCGGGAGGGAAGGAGGGAGGTGGGTGGGCAGCACAAAGGCAGAGTAGGGAGGAAGAGGGAGTGGCCCTACACTTTAGAAATAAAGTTTGGAAGGAAGGGTAGGGACGCTACACTAGATGTATGCATTCGGCAGTTTCATTCACTGCCGAATGCGGAAGTAGGATTCTATTCGGAGCTGAATATCCTCTTGTGCAAGTGAAACACACTAAGTTTATGGTTTTGCATAGATCTTAATGTGTTTCACTTGCACAAGAGGATATTCGGTTCAGAAAAGAGCCGAATACCGAAAATAGCCTCCTACTTCCACATTCTGCAGTGAACAAAACTGAGGAATCACACATCTACGCTAAGCGAAAAAAATAAATTCGAATAGTGGGCAGTGTTCCCTCTAAGGCCATTTTTGAGAGCAGCCAGCAGTAAAAATGTATTTAACGAACCGCACCCTTCAATTAGCAAACACTGCACAATGCAGAATGCAAGGTATTATTCTCTTATTAACAGTTGCACTGCTGGGACGCTCACAAAACTGGCTTTAGAGGGAACACAGACAGCTGCCAGTGCCTAAGATGGTGGCTGGGTTAGAGAGCTGTTTGGGAGACTGCCTGCCAGTACCTAAGGAGAGGAAGGTGAGGAATGTGGGCAGTGCTGGAAAGAGCTGTTTGGGAGAGATCAGGGAGGTGTCAGGTGGGAGGGTAATCCTTACACTAGAATACTATAACCCTTGCCAGTGAACTAATTAACGCCTTAACTGCCAGGAATTTCAGAAGTATGGTGCACAGCTGCAATTAGCGGTCTTCTAAAACCAAAAAGCAATGGCAAAGCCATACATATCTGCTACTTCTGAACAAAGGGAAACTCAGAGAAGCTTTTACAACCATGTGTGTTATAACTGCACAAGCTGTATGTAAATAATTTCAGAGAGAAAAGTAAAGGATATTTTTTTTATATTATCGCATTTGGTGGTGAAACAGTGACATGAAATATACCAAAAGGGGCCTAGCTCAATACCTTGGGTGGTCTACTAAAAAAAAATATATAGTTTTGATAGGTAAATAAAAATTAAAAAAAAAGGGGTATATTTATGTAAGTGCGAGCGGACATGATAAAATGTAGAGTATCATGTCAGCTGCACATCGAATAATGCCGACAGCATACACTGTCAGCATTTATCATTGCACCAGCAGTTCTTGCTTAGGGACACTATTCCATGGATCTTCTAATGGACCCCTTAGTTCTGTGGCTTGATATTAAATTTGTGATTTTATCTTGTGTCTCTATATAGTCATAAAACTCATATTGATTCATAATATTGTTTGTTCTGCACTTTCCTTGGAACTCTATGCATATGTTATATTTAAAAAAAAATGTATTTTATCTTACAGAGTCTCACCTATATCCTCCAGCAAAACCCGTTGTACGTCTGATATAGAGAGCCCCAATGCATTGGTGGCCTTAATGAGAATGTCAAACTCCTTGTCTTGTTGTCTGTTTATTGGAATTAGTGCACTTTCATTTTCAGGAAATATGTCCTCTCTGGATACCTGTAGACTAGAATAATACGCTGAGTTAAAATAAGAGAAAAGGCTTTTGCATATGGTTGTGAAATACTGTCTGAAGACTTTAAATGAAAAAAAAGTTTTCACTGCTGAACTAAACATATTTTTATCTTTGTTTTCCTTTCCCTTAGAGAAGCTAAAGAAAAGCTAGGCTTGAATTATATACATTTAAAGGTTAATTTATTAAAGCCAAAATGCAACAAATACAAACTATACAGAAAGAAGTTAGAATACTGCAAAAATACTCCGAATTGGGGCCAGATTATGAGTGAAGCGATGTCATTAGTTCAAGGATCGCAAACATGATTGCAATGTTTTTTGCGTTCAAATCCATATTATACGTGTTTAAATTTGTATTATTTCTATGGGCGGCTTTGAGTGGCAATGTGTGCTTGTATTACAAATTCATACAAAGAGAGAAGCGCTCTACCAGGAACGAACAACAGCTCAGTAACTTGTTCTATGGCGAGTTACCACCTAGTCTGATCCCGCCAAGTAAGGTCAGTCCAGCCCCGAAATACCTGCCAATTCTCCTCTGAACAAGGAGCATGACAACTCCAAATGATCGTTTCGGCCTTCTGTGGACCTTGTCAATGAGGTGCAGCTAAATTCTTCTAAGCACACTATGCAAGGAGTCCATGTCTGTTTTTTCCCATCACCCTTAGGGAGACCTCCCCTGGGTCATAATACAAATTTATACACCCAGGAGCAGCTTCTTTTAGCCCATTTGTGCTTTTCACAGAGGAAAACTTTCCTGAAGTATATCAGTATTATCCTGCTGAGTAAGGTCAGTCCAGCCCCGAAAAATACCAGGCAATTCTCCTCTAAACAAGCAACATGACAACTCCCAGTCCCAGATGATCGTTTTGGCCTTCTGTGGACCTCGTCAGTGAGTTGCAGCCATATTCCTCTAAGGCATAGTGTGCTAAAAGAGACTGCACCCTGAGTGACACTGTCCTTGTGAACAAGCACAGAAGTTTTTCTAGCTTTTGTTTTGTCTCAGTTGAGTGTGTCTCTCTATTTTCTTGTTTGTTTGCTCGTATTACAAGGTGAAAATAAATGTGATCGCTCAAATGCAATCGCATTTTACGCTCTAACTTTTTACGCAACTTGAAAGTTTGCTTTAATAGTTTAGCTGGAGGAAAACATTGCACTAAACTATACTATTAAACCCGGAAATTACACACACCCACATTGCAAACTACTCCTTTACAAACCGCCACACCTCCACATTGCAAAGTGAACATAGCTCTTTTTCTTAAAAAAAAACTAACCTAAAAAAAAAAAATAAACCCCTACAGCTAATCCCCAAACATGGTACTCACTAAACTTAAATCCGTCTCCTATGTAATCACCAATTGCAGTACTCCTCTTCATGACGGGGCCCATCTTTATTCTGGAGGCGGGGGCCCATCTTCATTCTGGCGGCAGGGATCCATCTTCATCCATCTTCCACTCGATGCATCTTTTTAGCTTCTCATCTTCTTATCTTTGGATCTTACGTCCCCAATGTCCTCTTCATGTGGTAACCCACCACACACTGAAGTTTGAATGTGAGGTACCCCCTTATATTTTCAAATCCAAAATCAAATCAACCAATAGAAAAAGCATTCATTCTAATGGCTGATTTGAATTTGGAAATAAAAATCAGCCAATAGAAATGCAAAGGGGGTAGCTCACATTCAAACTTCAGTGCGCGGTGGGTGACCAGGAAGAGAATGTCGGCAACGGAAGATCCAAAGATAAGAAGATGCATCAGGTGGAAGATGGATGAAGACTTCCCCAGTGGCAGAAGATGAATAAAGATGGACCACTGTCACTAGGATAAAGATGGAAGATGGGCCGTCGCAGCCTCCCTGATGATTGGCCTCCTTCCACCGTCAGGATGAAGATGGACCCCCCGCTATGAAGAAGAGCACAGCAGTTGGCGATCATGTAGGATCCTGATTCAAATTTGGTGACTACCATCTTTAGAGTTAAGTAGTAGGCATTTTTTAGGTGGGTGATTTTTTTTATTGTGAAGCAAAAGAGCTTTAGGGTACTGCCCTACCAAATGCCCTTTTAAGGGCAATGCCTTACAAAATGCCCTTTTCATGGCAATTTTTAGAGAAGGTTTTTTAGATTAGGCTTTTTGGGCAGTTGGAGGGTTACTTTTGTTGTAGAATGGGGTTGTATTTGTTTTTAAAAAAGAGATAAATTGCTTTAGGGCAATACCCTACAGAAAAACCTTGGGCTATTGCTATAGTAACTTTTAGTGTGTTAGTATAAGGTTTTTTATTTTGGGGTGTTTTTTTTTTAAATTGGGGCTTTAGTTATAGAGTAGGCATACATGTGGATTTTTTATTTTTGGTAATTTTTTTATTTTCTGTAATGTCAGGATTTTTTTCTGTAATGTTAGGTTTCTATTTTTATGTAATGTTAGTTTTTTTTGGTAACTTAGCGGGTGTACGTTTAGAGGTGTTAGGGGGGTTAGCTGTTAGGAGGTTAGTGGGTACTTTGAGGTGGGGAGGTGTGGCAGTTTAGGGGTTAATAGTGTAGCGGGAAGTTTGTGATGTAGAGGTGTGGTGGTGAATAGTGTAGTGGGATACTTTGCAGTGGGCTATGTGGCGGTTAAGGGGCTATTAGAGTAGGAGGTTAGCATGCGAGTATAGGTGTTAAGGTTTTCTTCTGTTTTTCACACTTAATTGAAGTATTTGGGCGAATACGTTAACACGGTTGTGATATTATAACCTGATTTTTTTGCACGTCGGGTAAGCGCACAAGCGAAACATTTTTACTTTTTACTTGTAATATCAGAAATGCGCAAAAAGCCGAAGTCCAGTGCAGTTAGCACATGAGCGGGAGCGATAAATAGCTATCAACTCATAATCTAGCCCTTTACAAGAATATGATAAACAGCTCCAGCAAAATGTGCTTTTTAAAAAGGAACTTTGGGTATCTAAGTTGCAGAAAATCACAGATCCAAAATGGTTTTGACAGGGTTTGTGGTCCTATCATGTACAAGTATAAAAATCTGAGATTGACAAAAAAAAAAAAAAATCTAGGAAATGAAAACCTAACAAGCATGTTTCTTTTAGTGAGACAAAACATGATTATAACACATCAGATAGTGAGACAACTCCTCTAATCAAGACCTTGCAGCACAGGACATCTTAGTTTTACACAAACCTACTCTTCCTAGTAATACAGAGTTAAAAAGCAATACAATTATGCCATGCTGTGTTTTAAAAAGGAAAAGCATATATGCAGAGATAGACAAAAGAGTGGGTCCGTGTTAAGGTACTAGTAGGGTTGTCAGGTGTCCAATATTCAACCAGTCCAAAAACATCTTCACAAAAACACATCTTCACAAAAATATTGGACACTTAGATGTGCAGCCTAGTAATACCCATAAGTATAAGCTAAATGTTAACATATCTCAATGCATTACAAATACGGAACAGAAAGAAGTGAGAACAGTCAGGTGGGTCAACTCACTACTGTTAATGAGTATTACTGGCAACCAAAGATGTAAAATTATTGATTTGTATGTTACTGACAGCCTGTCAACATTTATCATTGCACAAGCAGTTCTGGTAAACTGCTTGTGCAATGCCACCCCCTGCAGATTTGCGGCCAATTGGCCGCTAGCAGGGGGTCTCAATCAGCCCGATTGTATAGGATCGGGCGGATTTATGTCCGCAGTCTCAGAGCAGGCAGACCAGTTATGGAGCAGCGGTCTTAAGACCGCTGCTTGATAACTGCTGTTTACGGCGAGCCTGAAGACTTGCGTGGAAGCAGGGGCATCAAGCTCCATTTGGAGCTGATAATTCGGCCCCCATGTGTCCATTTTGTGGTCGATATTTAGTCAATAACTTGTGGTCAGATAATAATAATGGATACTTGTATAGCGCACAACCTCGAACTTAACTGACTTGCGGTGTTGATAACAAGATAGATTGTGATTGCCAATGTTCGATCGATTTTGTCTATGCATGGTATGGATACATTTTTCCAGGTTTCTTGATGCCGTCCCCTGCTCTGGCACAATCATTTGCAGTAGAGCAGAGCATGTCATTTACCTGAACGATTGAGTGCTAGAGATATCCCAAAATAAATCTTCATTGCGTTGCAGTTTTTGGAGTTGCTCATCCGCTTAGGAAACACCTGTAGATGAATCCCACCCCATGTTATAGTGAGACCAGCTAATCCTTCCTATTGGGCTAATAGGATCTCACTACCTTTGAGATGGTGAAGGGGAAAAAGAAGTGGTTTCTGCTTTTTAAATATTTGGCATCAGGTTTGCTCATACGATTCAAGAAAAAGCAGAGACGGATGAAAATATAGGTCCACTGTATTGTTTCCTAAGGGACCAACATTCGACAGAAATAAGTAAAACAAAGCCAACAGGATGGGAGACTATGTCTTATGAATTTCAGCTGGATGCCGCCTTAGTTATAGAACCCAATCCTGCTCCGCATAGCCAAATGCAGCTTCATAAATGTAACTCTTAGTGTCATACATAAATAATAACCAGTACTCTTTCCACTTTTCATATAAAGCATTTTTGTGTTTGTTTTTTTCATACAATGTGAGGGCTACAATATTATATCAAAATTATGGAAAAAAATGTGAATAATGTATCAACTTGAAGTGAGGTAAATTACTGTGAGCCTTTGCAAACCATTTTCTTGCCCTTACCCTTCACTCACCTGCCACATAATTATACATCAGTACAAAGAGGTCTGTGCTTTTATTACTTTAATATTTTGACTACACTCCACTTTCCTATTGAACTTTTATAATATCAATACCCTAAACTTTTAATAGAGAACTGACTGAATTATGGTGTTTAAAAACAGAATGATCACATAAAGCACATGTAGTATTACTTGTATACGGTTTGTGGCATCCCAAACATGGTAATAGATAGATCACATGTGCTGTATTGCAATTAATAACATGTTTAAAGATAAAATGTTAACATGTCCTATATGTTGCAGTATTTATATCATCCCTTTCTCCTCACCAACAATTTGCCAACCAACTTAGCAACATTTATATAGAGAAAAAGTTATGCAATGTTGTGGATCTTCTGGATATACATTTGCAAATTAACTATTCTAGCTTTTTATCATAAACGCTGTAAACAAGATGTTAGCTGCTTTTGTCTGAAAAGAAAAACACAATAAAAGAGGTTTCAATGATACAAACATTTTTTACTGAAAACACTTGACCAATTCCCTGGCTAATTCACCACTAAAACACTAAAGCCTTCTAAGATACACAGCAGTGACCACTACTAACCATCTCTTAATTACACAGCAGTGATCATTAACTCTTCCCAGATACACAGCAGTGACCATTAACCCTTCCCAGATACACAGCAGTGACCACTACTAACCATCTCTTATTACACAGCAGTGACCATTAACCCTTCCCAGATACACAGCAGTGACCACTACTAACCATCTCTTAATACACAGCAGTGATCATTAACCCTTCCCAGATACACAGCAGTGGCCACTACTAACCATCTCTTATTACACAGCAGTGATCATTAACTCTTCCCAGATACACAGCAGTGACCATTAACCCTTCCCAGATACACAGCAGTGACCACTACTAACCCTCTCTTATTACACAGCAGTGATCATTAACTCTTCCCAGATACACAGCAGTGACCACTACTAACCATCTCTTATTACACAGCAGTGATCATTAACTCTTCCCAGATACACAGCCAGCAGTGACCATTAACCCTTCCCAGATACACAGCAGTGACCATTAACCCTTCCCAGATACACAGCAGTGACCATTAACCCTTCCCAGATACCAGTCCCAGCCAACAGAGAAATTGAAATGTGGTAGTGAAACACGGCCATAAAACTGTGCAGCAAAACATGTGCGGCTTGAGATAGTTGATTAAAACCGTGAGCCAGCTGTCAGCTTAAAGAGATACTAAACCCATTTTTTTTCAGAATTCAGATAGAGCAGATAATTTTAAGCAACTTTCTAATTTACCCCTAGTATAATTTTTTTGTCATTCTTTTGCTATCTTTATTTGTTAAAGGGGGCATCTAAGCTAGAAACCGGACCATTTTTTGTTCAGCAACCTGGATAGCGCTTGCTGATTTGTGGCTACATTAAGCCACCAATCAGCAAGCACTACCCAGGTGCTGAACCAAAAATGGTCGGCTCCTAAATTCCTGCTTTTTCAAATAAAGCTACCAAGAGAATGAGGAAAATTGATAATAGGAGTAAATTAGAAAGTTGCTTAAAATTGCTGTTCTGTCTGAATAATGAAAGAAAAAATGTGGGTTTAGTATCCCTTTAAGACTCTTAAGAAACAGTTCCCTGGTCTTGATTCAGTAAAACCTGTTTGACAAAACTCACTATATTGCAACTCAAAAATTTTTAAATTCAGAAATATTTGTACCTGCCCCTCGACATACTAGTAAGTTGTGATTCATGCTCCATTATAAATAAAGAATCAGCATCTATCAAAAAACAATTCACCTCTCTGCTAATAGAACAAGTTCTACTATGGAGTATATAGAAGTCACAAAAACGCAGCCAAAACATTACAGAACAAAGTAACTAAAATGAAAAAAAAACTGTATAAAGCAGTCCCCGGGAACATATGCAAAAAAGACAACTTAAAAACAATTAAAGACAAATAAAATCAAAATACAAACAAACAAAACAACTTTGTCAGCTTCAAAATAACGAGACATGACCCTGAAACAAGATAGCTCACAGGGGCAACCAAGTCTTTATGAAATATATATCCTGGAAAAATTCCTACCATACCTCTAGAATGCCCCAGAACCTCCACTGTCAGCCCCTAAACGCATTTGGTTCTATCCAGCAACACGGCTTTACCATAACAAACTAGACCTGCAAATATTTTAGAATAACAAACCTTTACATAAACTGTTTAACAAGTGGTTTCTGAATTGTCTGGTTGTATTTCTTTCTTTCTTTGTTGTTAGCGGTGCATGTTTAATGTACCAGATATCTTGTATTAAACACCTCATACAACTATAGATATTATTAAAGGGACAGTCTACACCAGAATTTGTATTGTTTAAAAAAATAGATAATCCCTTTATTACCCATTTCCCAGTTTTGCATAACCAACACATTTATATTAATATATGTTTAACCTCTGTGATTACCTTGTATCTAAACCTCTGCAGACTGCCCCCTTGTCTCAGTGCTTTTGACAGACAAGCAGTTTAGCCAATCAGTGTAGCCTCCTAAATAACTCCATGGGAGTGAGTACAATGTTATCTATATGACACATATGAACTAGTCCTGTCTAACTGGGAACATTTTTCAAAATGCTCTGAGCTAAGAGGCGGTTTTCAACGGTGTAGAAAACAGTTTGAGCTTACCTAGGTTTAGCTTTTCAAAAATACCACCAAGGGAAAAAAGCAAATTTAATGATAAAAGTCAATTGGGAAGTTATTTAAAATGTCATGCCCTATCTGAATCATGAACGTTTAATTCTGACTAGACTGTCCCTTTAATACCAGCTAGAGAAACTATAAGCAAAGTGTGTACCAACATAATTGTCAGTTTACATTTGTTTCCAAGTTTAATCTACAGTAAGCATGTGCATTAGGATAATTTGTGAGGATCTGAATGCTGAAGAAGACGTCCACTCGTGGCATTCGGCTGTTTTCAGAGCCAGATTTCTTCTGTGAAAGGGGAACACTTTACTATCTGTGCAAATCCAGATATTTTTAAACAGATTAAACAATATTATACAGATACATAATAAAAAATCAAGACATAAAGAATACAATCATCTTTAGTAATATGAGACTTTGTATGTCTCTGTTATAAATTAAGAAGATTCCCATCATCTGTTATAGAACACACTGTTGTTGTTTTTTTTCAAACTTAACTAAAATATGACAAAACAAAAAAAAAAATAGATTCACATGCTGTACCCTATGTAATACATCTGAGACCCAAAAAAAGGTCCCTAAGAAATTGTTATTGATCAAATAATGTCGTTAGAATGCACAAAATAATTACCAGTTATGTATCAGCAAAAAATTCATAACCTTAAAGTCAACCCCCCCCCCCAAAAAAAAGGGAGAATTAAAAAAAAAGATTGTCGCCATAATGATGGATAAGAGTTTGATTTTATCCTTTGAAGGAATGAGGGGGGAACCTTGAAATATATTAAGTACTTATATTTGAGTCTAAGGTGGGAGAGACAGAATAACCTTATCCCATTTTGAAAAAAAGGCACACATTTTACTCTATGCATGTATCATGGGGTCAAATTGATCAATAATCATTTGGTAATTCATATTTTTAATAAAGGCTTTGAGGCCAGGTGATTCCTTACTCTTCCATGTACTTAATATCATCTGTCTTGCTACAAAAATAGGAGTGTTATTTAAATATTTGTTCTGATACATCTTTTGTTTAACTAAAAAAAAAGATGTGTAAGCTAACAAATTTGATTTTTGCGTCCAAAAACTTATTTAACCAATATGTGATTTGAAGCCAAAATTTCTGTATTTTTGGACATAGCCAAAGGGCATGTATTAAGTCTGAATTAGAAGCATGACATCTAGAACAACATTTAGTTTCAGACGGGCTCTACTTAGCCATCTTGTAGGGAGTAATATAAGATCTATTAATCAACTTTGAATTTGATTCCCTTATAGAAATAGCAGTAGTATATTTTGCGTCCTGTACAAAGCTTTTATTAAAGCTTTCAAAATCTAGATCTGGTATATCATTAGACCACTTAAGAAATAAACCATATAGCTTTGATTTAGCGTTGTGTTCTATTAGCGACCTATAGATCATAGAAATGGAATGTGTTCCTGAGTGGTAACAGCTAATTATAGAGTCCAATTCCCCCAGCAAATCCAGATCTTAGTGTGTTGCACTTTCACAAGAATAAATCTGTCTCCAAAAAGAGCGGAATGCTGTGAGTGTCCGCCATCCTCAGCATTTGGATCCTAATTAGCGTGACCATATTGTCACTTTTAAAAGGGACACATATGAACAATACATATGTCAGGGTTCTTATACAAAACATTTCTTTAAACAGCCCTGGCAACAGCCCTGACATATGCATTTTTCATTTGTGTCCCTTTTTAAAGCACCAATATGGTCACCCTAATCCTAATGCACATGCCTAATCTACAGCGTTATGCTATGTGTCACCCCTATGCCTATGTGTTTGAAGATCTGTTGTGTATGTACAAAGAAAAAACATTTTCCTTCTGCTTTGGTCTCCAAAAAAAATGGAACACTCAATAGGATTTAATTTAAATGGAACAACAACATAATAAAAATAGTCATTAATATTATTGTATATTTTGATTGTTTTCATGTATTAAAGATAATTCAAAACTTAGGGTACTTTTTTCATTTTTACAAAACAATAAATACGATGTACTGCTTCCAGAAAAACATAAAAAGAAATTCCAAACACATATTTTAAAATAATACTCAGGTAACTTAGCTGCACATTTGCACATATGTTTCAGTGCCATTAACCTAGATAAGTATCAACCACTGCAAGAAAAGACTTCCTTTAAATTTACCGAAAATTAATCAGCATGATTATTTTGAGCAATGCTCACCAAAATGACTGAGTGCGGCCTATAGGCAAAGAATATGTTAAGCAAAAATAGTTCCGATATAAATGCTATCTATCTCATTATATCTCATTATACCAGGTAGAAAGCTTATCTTGACAATCAGTATGTTTTATGCATAGTCAACGAGTCTAAGAAGGTACTGAAGTGAGAGAATATAAAGGAGAATATGCTGAGTAATACAAGTAAAAAGAAAGAAATATGGGTCATTATACAACCCCTCATAATAACTGACAAATATGACAAATACTTATTTACATGATTAAATATTCTTTACTACCTAGGTACAAAAAAAACTTATGGGAAACCTCCCACAAAAAATCTAATCTGTGAATTACTGGCATTTGGTTACCTCGAAGATAACAATCTAAGTATACTGTAATATTCTTTGACAGTACAGTGAGTTTTGTTGAGATTAGATTTGGAGTGCTGTGTGTGCATGTATATATATATATATATATATATATATATATATTATATTAGCAATTAAGCAAAATATCTCCATTAAAATGTTTTCATTAAAATTGTAATTTTCATGAAAAGTTTGCATTGTTTTGCTGTCCTGGCACATACTACTTGATACAATTTGATATGACTTTATATCATCTCCTCTGCTGTGGTCAGCTAGGGACAGCTCCTGCACAGATCAAGTAATATCTGTGTAGAATGTGGTCGGAAAGGTGTATTTAGGATGCACTCCAGTCTCTATGGGGGCAGTGGAGAAACCACATGTTTTAGGTGGAAATCAAGAACAATAAATAATAAAAGTACATTGAAAATTCAGGTAGATAATACCATGTACAAAAAAACTTTACAATTAACATCTATTGTCAAATTTACCACTTTTCTTTGGCATACTTTGCTAAAACTTTTCGTTTCCATGAAAGCATATTGAGGTAGGTTCAAAATTGTGCACAATATGTAAACAGTTTTAGAAACATTGTTGTCAACTGTCATATAGTACCCAGGACACATGCAGGTTCCTTACTACCTATGTATGCTCTCATCAAAAGGAACTAAGTTTTAACAAAGGATACCAATAGAAAAAGGAAAATTTGATAACAATGTATTCTCTGTCTGAATTATGAAATTGACTCCCATAATCATTTAAGGACCTTATTGATTTACGTACACATCTAGACAATATAAAGATCTTTGCTCCTCTTTATATTCTCAAGCTATTTTTCAGTGCCTGTGTGATAGTGAAGAAAGGAGCTCATTGGTTTTCTGATTATGCCATACATACTACCCAAACAGCTGAACCAATCAGGACAGCTCAGCTGTAACATTACACAGCAGTCATACGGCTAGATTTACAGTTTTGTCGGTAACGTCCCGAAAAGCTAACGCCGGCTTTTTTCTGGCCGCACCATAAAAATAACTCTGGTATTGAGAGTCCACATAAAGGCTGCGTTAGGCTCCAAAAAAGGAGCGTAGAGCATATTTAACGCAGCTTCAACTCTCGATACCAGAGTTGCTTACGCAAGCGGCCAGCCTCAAAAACGTGCTGGTGCACAATTCCCCCATAGAAAACAATGGGGCTGTTTGAGCTGAAAAAAAACCTAACACCTGCAAAAAAGCCGCGTTCAGCTCCTAACGCAGCCCCATTGTTTGCTATGCGGAAACACTTCCTACGTCTGCACCTAACACTCTAACATGTACCCCGAGTCTAAACACCCCTAACCTTACACTTATTAACCCCTAATCTGCCACCCCCGCTATCGCTGACCCCTGCATATTTTTTTTAACCCCTAATCTGCTGCTCCGTAAAACGCCGCCACCTACGTTATCCCTATGTACCCCTAATCTGCTGCCCTAACATCGCCGACCCCTATATTATATTTATTAACCCCTAATCTGCCCCCCACAACGTCGCCTCCACCTGCCTACACTTATTAACCCCTAATCTGCCGAGCGGACCTGAGCGCTACTATAATAAAGTTATTAACCCCTAATCCGCCTCACTAACCCTATAATAAATAGTATTAACCCCTAATCTGCCCTCCCTAACATCGCCGACACCTAACTTCAATTATTAACCCCTAATCTGCCGACTGGAGCTCACCGCTATTCTAATAAATGTATTAACCCCTAAAGCTAAGTCTAACCCTAACACTAACATCCCCCTAAGTTAAATATAATTTACATCTAACGAAATTAATTATCTCTTATTAAATAAATTATTCCTATTTAAAGCTAAATACTTACCTGTAAAATAAATCCTAATATAGCTACACTATAAATTATAATTATATTATAGCTATTTTAGGATTAATATTTATTTTACAGGTAACTTTGTAATTATTTTAACCAGGTACAATAGCTATTAAATAGTTAAGAACTATTTATTAGTTACCTAGTTAAAATAATAACAAAATTACCTGTAAAATAAATCCTAACCTAAGTTACAATTAAACCTAACACTACACTATCATTAAATTAATTAAATAAAATATCTACAATTACCTACAATTAAACCTAACACTACACGATCAATACATTAATTAAATACAATATCTACAAATAACTACAATGAAATAAACTAACTAAAGTACAAAAAATAAAAAAGAACTAAGTTACAAAAAATAAAAAAATATTTACAAACATAAGAAAAATATTACAACAATTTTAAACTAATTACACCTACTCTAAGCCCCCTAATAAAATAACAAAGCCCCCCAAAATAAAAAAATGACCTATCCTATTCTAAATTACTAAAGTTCAAAGCTCTTTTACCTTACCAGCCCTGAACAGGACCCTTTGCGGGGCATGCCCCAAGAAGTTCAGCTCTTTTGCCTGTAAAAAAAACCATACAATACCCCCCCCCCCAACATTACAACCCACCACCCACATACCCCTAATCTAACCCAAACCCCCCTTAAATAAACCTAACACTAAGCCCCTGAAGATCATCCTACCTTGTCTTCACCTCACCGGGTATCACACCGATCCGTCCTGGCTCCGATATCTTCATCCAACCCAAGCGGGGGCTAGACATCCACTGAAGAAGTCCAGAAGAGGTTCCAAAGTCTTCATCCTATCCGGGAAGAAGAGTAGATCCGGACCGGCAACCCTCATCTTCCAAGCGGCATCTTCTATCTTCATCCGATGAGGACCGGCTCCATCCTGAAGACCTCCACCGCGGACCCATCTTCATCCGGCGACGTCCAACTGAAGAATGACGGCTCCTTTAAGGGACGTCATCCAAGATGGCGTCCCTCGAATTCCGATTGGCTGATAGGATTCTATCAGCGAATCGGAATTAAGGTAGGAATATTCTGATTGGATGATGGAATCAGCCAATCAGAATCAAGTTCAATACGATTGGCTGATCCAATCAGCCAATCAGATTGAGCTTGCATTCTATTGGCTGTTCCGATCAGCCAATAGAATGCAAGCTCAATCTGATTGGCTGATTGGATCAGCCAATCGGATTGATCTTGATTCTGATTGGCTGATTCCATCAGCCAATCAGAATATTCCTACCTTAATTCCGATTGGCTGATAGAATCCTATCAGCCAATCGGAATTCGAAGGACGCCATCTTGGATGACGTCCCTTAAAGGAACCGTCATTCTTCAGTTGGACGTCGCCGGATGAAGATGGGTCCGCGGTGGAGGTCTTCAGGATGGAGCCGGTCCTCATCGGATGAAGATAGAAGATGCTGCTTGGAAGATGATGGTTGCCGGTCCGGATCTACTCTTCTTCCCGGATAGGATGAAAACTTTGGACCCTCTTCTGGACTTCTTCAGTGGATGTCTAGCCCCCGCTTGGGTTGGATGAAGATATCGGAGCCAGGACGGATCGGTGTGATACCCGGTGAGGTGAAGACAAGGTAGGATGATCTTCAGGGGCTTAGTGTTAGGTTTATTTAAGGGGGGTTTGGGTTAGATTAGGGGTATGTGGGTGGTGGGTTGTAATGTTGGGGGGGGGGTATTGTATGTTTTTTTTACAGGCAAAAGAGCTGAACTTCTTGGGGCATGCCCCGCAAAGGGCCCTGTTCAGGGCTGGTAAGGTAAAAGAGCTTTGAACTTTAGTAATTTAGAATAGGGTAGGGCATTTTTTATTTTGGGGGGCTTTGTTATTTTATTAGGGGGCTTAGAGTAGGTGTAATTAGTTTAAAATTGTTGTAATATTTTTCTTATGTTTGTAAATATTTTTTTATTTTTTGTAACTTAGTTCTTTTTTATTTTTTGTACTTTAGTTAGTTTATTTCATTGTAGTTATTTGTAGATATTTTGTTTAATTAATGTATTGATAGTGTAGTGTTAGGTTTAATTGTAACTTAGGTTAGGATTTATTTTACAGGTAAATTTGTAATTATTTTAACTATTTTAGCTATTAAATAGTTCTTAACTATTTAATAGCTATTGTACCTGGTTAAAATAAATACAAAGTTACCTGTAAAATAAATATTAATCCTAAAATAGCTATAATATAATTATAATTTATAGTGTAGCTATATTAGGATTTATTTTACAGGTAAGTATTTAGCTTTAAATAGGAATAATTTATTTAATAAGAGTTAATTAATTTCGTTAGATTAAAATTATATTTAATTTAGGGGGTGTTAGTGTTAGGGTTAGACTTAGCTTTAGGGGTTAATACATTTATTAGAATAGCGGTGAGCTCCAGTCGGCAGATTAGGGGTTAATGTTTGAAGTTAGGTGTCGGCGATGTTAGGGAGGGCAGATTAGGGGTTAATACTATTTATTATAGGGTTAGTGAGGCGGATTAGGGGTTAATAACTTTATAATAATAGCGGTGCGGTCCGCTCGGCAGATTAGGGGTTAATAAGTGTAGGCATGTGGAGGCGACGTTGAGGGGGGCAGATTAGGGGTTAATAAATATAATATAGGGGTCGGCGGTGTTAGGGGCAGCAGATTAGGGGTACATAAGTATAACGTAGGTGGCAGCGCTTTGCGGTCGGCAGATTAGGGGTTAATTATTGTAGGTAGCTGGCTGCGACGTTGTGGGGGGCAGGTTAGGGGTTAATAAATATAATATAGGGGTCGGCGGTGTTAGGGGCAGCAGATTAGGGGTACATAAGTATAATGTAGGTGGCGGTCGGCAGATTAGGGGTTAAAAAAATTTAATCGAGTGGCGGCGATGTGGGGGGACCTCGGTTTAGGGGTACATAGGTAGTTTATGGGTGTTAGTGTACTTTAGAGTACAGTAGTTAAGAGCTTTATGAACCGGCGTTAGCCCAGAAAGCTCTTAACTACTGACTTTTTTCCTGCGGCTGGAGTTTTGTCGTTAGATTTCTAACGCTCACTTCAGACACGACTCTAAATACCGGAGTTAGAAAAATCCCATTGAAAAGATAGGAATACGCAATTTACGTAAGGGGATCTGCGGTATGGAAAAGTCGCGGCTGAAAAGTGAGCGTTAGACCCTTTTTTTAATGACTCCAAATACCGGAGGTAGCCTAAAACCAGCGTTAGGAGCCTCTAACGCTGGTTTTCACGGCTAACGCCAAACTCTAAATCTAGGCCACAGTAAGTAAACTTTTGGTCTTTGACATAGAAAATACCCTGGTCATGAAATGGATAATGCTCCAACATTCCATAATTCTTGTGATATAATTGACTATTAGTCATGTCCATCATTTTCTTTAAAGCAATCTCTATATATCTGAGGTAAACTGTAAAACATACTTTGTGACATTCACACTGTAGCTAGTGGGTAACTGTGTGTCTCGTCCTTTTTCCCAAGTACATATCATGAAAGCAGAATTTTCTTCAGATGAACACTGTACATTTGTAGGTTTGTCTGGAGGATCTATTTTGAAAAGAAAAAATAAAATTAGATTTTCCCATTGAAGACAATGTATTGTTGACACAGATAAAAAGTTTTACGTGTGCTCTAAGGAAACATTTAAAGGGACATTCCGGTCAAAATTTAAATTCACATAAATGAATTAAATCTTTGAGTAGAAACATATTTGTGATACACATGTATTGGCAAATAAAATGTTTCTAAATAAAAGTTATCACTGTTTGATATTTTTCACTGTATGTGCATGAAGCATTCCTAGATATTCTCAGTGCATCAGCATTTTAAATATGGCAGCTGCCCAGAGCACCAGTGGGGCTTCTATCATGTCAGCAATTAACAAACTGAGCCATTACCAGATGATACACCCACCTTAGGCTCTGTAAGCAAGTGCTGTGTTTAAAATTCTGGTGCACAGTGCATACTGAAATACACTTTTGAAGCAGCTATAGCTTTTATTAGAAGCATTTTTGCTAATACACGTATTTTACAAAAATGCTTCTATTCAAAACTGAAATGCATCCATGTGGATTCCAATTTTGGCTGAACTGTCCCTTTAACTCCTATTCCTACTGTAAAAATTAATGCATCCAGGGCTCACTCTATAATAGGCCCCTGTGGGACTATGGGACTCAGGCAGCATTTGGCAAGTGCAGCACTTAGGGAAGAATATGGCTTAAAGTTAAAGTTTAATGAATACGTGACTGGTATCTAAAAATACTCTTTAAAACAGGGGCACTTTCATTCATTAAACTTTACGACACTTCTTTTTTAAAATACTTACCTTTCATCCACCCGCAACTCCTGCTGTAGCTAGCACAGCAATGACGAATCCGGCTTCCTCCAATCGTTGCATGGCCCCACGAGCTGGACGGCAAAGGGAGCATGGAATGATTGGAGGAAGCCGGATTCGCCATCGCTGTGCTAACTACAGCAGGAGTTGCGGGCGGATGATCGTCATTCTGTTTTCCATAAAGAAAGGTAACTATTTTAAAAAAGAAGTTTCATTGTAAAGTGAAACTGCCACTGTTTTTAAGAGTATTTTTAGATACCGGGCACTTATTCATTAAACTTTACAATCACTTTAAATAATATAAAAAAGCCCAAGTCGGGGGCGGAGCCTAGCAGCCCAGGTTAATGGCCGCACATTGAGACAGCTCTGCAGACCAGACTGTTGCCGAGATAAAACATGATACCTCATTAGCCAACAGTTGTCTGGAGGCGGAGGGGGAAGCGAAGTGGAACGGAGCGGTGGCATCCTGGCACTACAAGCACTTTAATTCCTGCTTATATTGGGCATACTAAGAAACAGCGCGAAACAGCACCATTGCCACTGCGCACTATAGAAGTAAAAGACCGACTCTGCATCTATTGACCACTTGAGAGCCAGAGCAACACAAACCAGGTGAGAGTAACCTACAGCAGGGTACGACCCTGTGGACACACTGGATCAGGAGAGGGATCAGCACGAAGCCCTTCACTACTACAGAGGCCTGACAACACCGGACTTTGGAGGCGCAACATAATAGCACTGAATGGCACAAACTTACCTGTCACAACCAGACGACAAGACGCATATAGCCTTAAGGGGTAAGATCGGATGTTAGAATATACACATTGCAGGCCTCCCCACGCAAGCCATGTGGACATACACAGTAGTAGTTCCGGATTATACTGACAGTGCTGACACTAAAACAACCACAGCTATACCAAAACTATATTCCCTCCTAGTTCGAAGACATCTACAAGCGGGCATCAGCTGAAGGGGTATATGAATTAACCGGACACTTAGTTAGACACACTTTTCAAGCCCTTTCGATATATACACACTTGTGAGGGCACAAGGGTGCCAATTACCTATAATAAAAAGCACTTATCAGTGTGCAATATCCATGGGCATGCCCTGCAAACGCATACCAAAAATAGACAAGCAGGCTCCCTCATCACTAATGAGCCATTATATGAAACCCCAGCCCCCTACAACGGACCAATCAGCTGAGCAAGGGCCACAGATTTTAGAACTGAATAACAGGAGCCCAGACCAAGTTATGGAGCAGACAGATACCTTGATTATCACCAGAGATGATCTGAAACTACTCTCTTCTAAGGAAGACATTAAAGAAGTCCTATCTGAAGTAAGAGGCCTCTTTGGAGAACTTAAAAAAGACTTGACACAGCTAACTACCAGAGTGGACACCTTGGAACAAACACAAACAACAGTGAGAGAAGTGAGAGGTAACACCCAAACCATAACGCAGCAAAATGACGCCATTAATTTTCTTTTAGACAAAATTGAAGATCTTGATAACCGAAACCGGAGGAACAACCTCCGTATCAGAGGCATCCCCGAATCCGTAGCTCCTGTGGCATTAAATGGCCATCTTCAAGTTAAAAATACCCCTTCATCTCCAGAAATTCCACTAAAAAGAGCACACAGATCACTGCGTCCTAAACCTCCCTCTAAGGCACCTCCTATGGATGTAATAATCCGCTTTCTAAGCTTTGTGGACAGAGAAGATATCGCTAGAGGGGCTAGAACCAAAACTCATCCTGACACACGGGGGCATTCCACTGCAGATCTTCTCAGACCTATCACCTGCAACTTTGCAGAAACGAAGAGAACTTAGGCATATAACAGAGACGCTCAGATCCCACAAAATACCATACCGATGGGGGTTTCCCCTTAGTATTATAGCTAACCATAATGTTCAGACGGAGAACAGATCAGGACCTCCCGAACTTCTACAAAACGATGGGCATCAAGCAGGTGCAGAACCAAAGCTCAGGGATACCAGCTCTGACTCGAATATCTTAAGACAATGTCCTGCACCAGCATGAAAATCCTAATCGAGAGAAAGAAACAACTCCTGACGCAAGGAACAATGCCAGCTCATGGTCCGCAGACCCTCCAGGACAGGATTAGGCAGGAGTGCTTTATACCTTAAACCCTACAGAACAGCACTGGACAAGATTACTGCCAGCATCACAGCATTTACACCACCTTTGCCTCTGTTTACAAGAGGTCTACCCCCCTCTTGAGCTCCTGGAAGACCTTGAGGAGAGGACATTATTGAAATGCTGGGTTAACCCCATGAGATGGACAAGAACTAGCAACAGATAGATGAGTATTCTGTGATATATCTGTTTAACCTGTTCTTTTTGTTATATGTTTTACTTGTGAAGTTAATGTTTTACCATGTTCTGACTATACTAGACGAGGGGACACATATGTTCTCAAACTTAGCGACCCAATGCCCTCACATCTAGACAACAGGGCGAATACAACTGACTATGACATCTAGCAAATACCCCCTAAGCATCATCTCAAATCTACACGACACAGAGAAACAGGACCGACAAATGTCCCTATAACTGCAACATGTAAACTAGAAACAAAAACCCCAAAACTAAACACTGACCTCAAGAATTAGTGCTCCCCTAAAAAGAAAAAAGACAGAATTAGCCAGGACCACCGTACACCGAACTACCCCAACTCTTTTATATAGCACTTTTACAACAATAATCGCGACCCCTCCCCACATCGACGGATGAATAAACTTAACATGAAACTCGTAATCATATTAAACGACCACAAAATACTACAACATCGACCAGATAGGCAACACAAGGTTTCATTCCCCACAACTTACTGTTAGCAACTTAACTGTTATCTTGTTGTATTTGTACTTTTACATCTTTGTTGCACCTTACAGTTAAGGGCACTTCGCTGAGAGGTGAAACGGCCCTTTGCATTCTACGTTACAGTTTTAACGCAAAATTGTACTTAAATTTTACTGGTTTGTGATTAACAACCTAGTCGGGTGCAGGCGGCACCTTCCCTCTCCATTGCCTCCCTTACCCTTTTTTCCCCTCCTCCTTTCCCCTCCTAGCATATTAGGCATGTTTGTTCATTGCACATTATTTCACACATGGATCCTCATTAGTATTATACTTATAATACAGATCTTGGCCCACAAAATGCCTGCCACAGACAAAGCACAATCTATTACTTTTACTACTATCAACGTTAAGGGCTTTAACACCCCACAAAAAAAAAGTATAGTACTTACAGACTTACATAAACAAAATTGCGCAGTCATACTCCTTCAAGAAACACATTTCAAAAAAGGTAGGGAACCACATTGGCTCTATCACAAATATTCTACGGCATTTTTTGCCTCCGGCCCAACAAAAAGAAATGGGGTAGGTATTCTCCTTAGGAGAGATATACCTTTTAAAAAATTACAGCTAGAACAGGATTCTAATGGCAGACTTTTAATTCTTTCAGGACTTCTATACAATAGACCCATCATGATAGTCAATGTCTACTTCCCTAATTGGGCACAAAAGGCTTTTATGAGACACCTATCGAGCAAAATTCTAGACTACAAAAAGGGTATGTGGCTAGTCGGGAGAGACGTAAATATCCCATTGGACCCAAGTGTAGGCACATATGGAGGTTGTTTACACATCCCTAAACGGGACATTAAAAGTATCAATAATCAACTTCACACTCTAGCTCTCCACGATGTCTGGCGCACATTCCACCCCAGCACATCTGACTATACATTTTACTTGCACCCTCATAATACCTATTCACGCATCGATTATGTGTTGACTGATGCACTTACCCTGTCTCTGGTAAAAAAAATGTCCGCATACATCCTACCACATGGTCGGACCATGCACCTGTTTCCTGCACAATTAACTGGCCTGAAAAACCGGTATCTCCCTTCCAATGGAAGCTGGATGACACCCTACTAGATCACCCGATTATATTTCAAGAAATAGAAAAATCACTAATGGAATACTTCCTCCACAATGACGAGACTGATACCCCCTATTCCAACATATGGGAGGCACATAAATGTGTCCTGAGGGGAGAATTCATTAAACATAAAGCCAACCTTACTAAACAACACAGACTCAAACTTGAATCCCTTTTAGACAAGAATCGTAAATTGGAACAAGCACATAAACATTCACCTGATAATGACACACTACTGACAGAGTTAAAAGCAACCAGAATGGAACTAAATGAGTACATGCAACATGAATATCAGAGGCAGGCATTTACTCTCCAGCAAAAATACTTTGAACAAGGGAATAGATTGGGCAAACTTTTAGCCAGAACAATCCGTAGGAAACAACTCTAATTGCACATATATATAGTTAAAAATAAAGAGGGGGTGGAGAAGAAGGATAGCTTAGCTATAGCAGATGTCTTCCACACATATTACTCATCATTTTATAACTTGAACGGGGACTCCACTCAACCACATGCAAAAGAGAAAGTGAGGGGGCGCCCTAAATGTGAATGTGGAGATATAACCAAATAGTCGTATATTTATCTAGATATTACTAAATGATATTAACAAATTTTAAAATAATAATAAAAAGGTGATATATCAAAACAATATACAGTTGTAACCAGTGTTAACTAATAGCAATGTGAGTAAACTCACATTTAGTAGAGCACCTCAATTAGTGCTAAATATGCGGTCTGGGATCTATTCGGTCACCCAGAAGACCAACTTCCTGCACAGGAGCTGATGTCTGTATAGACAGAAAGGAGACACAGGTGCCTATATGGCCTAGTATTGTTGGTACAAAGATGTAAATACAAGCAAAGAGAAGAATGGTACTCACAATGGATAAAGCACCTCTTGTGATGCTATAGAGGCATGAAGGGATCAATTCAGTCACCCAACAGACTTGTGGCCAGACATCCAAGTGGATGTCTGGCCACAAGTCTGTATTAGAGCAAGTGTTCAGTAAACATTTTATGAAGCCTGATGAAACAGCCATTGGCTGAGAAACGTGTTGCCTGTGATTTTATAATTTTTATTAAAGTCATTTTTAACATTTGAACACTTGCTGTATCTTTTTTGGGATATATTTTTTCCTTCTCCTGAGGAATATCTCCTTTTGGCCAACTGTGGGATCCATCTGTACCTCTGAATCCACTTGGATGTCTGGCCACAAGTCTGTTGGGTGACTGAATTGATCCCTTCATGCCTCTATAGCATCACAAGAGGTGCTTTATCCATTGTGAGTACCATTCTTCTCTTTGCTTGTATTTACATCTTTGTACCAACAATACTAGGCCATATAGGCACCTGTGTCTCCTTTCTGTCTATACAGACATCAGCTCCTGTGCAGGAAGTTGGTCTTCTGGGTGACCGAATAGATCCCAGACCGCATATTTAGCACTAATTGAGGTGCTCTACTAAATGTGAGTTTACTCATTACTTTAAGATCTACTATTTCCGGACCAAACAATATTGGGCCATGTGGCGCTTCTGTTTTTTCTTTTCATACACATGCAAAAGAAATTAATAGAGACAAACTGACCAAATATTTAGAAAATGTCCACCTGCCCAGCTTAACGGAGGAACAATCTCGTAAATTAGACTCCCCTATTGAAATTAAAGAAATAACAGCAGCCATTAAAAACTTACCTACAGGAAAAAGAGATAGAAAAACTATACAACAGTGCACCAAACCGCTCCAAAAAGCCGTGTTAATTTGCCAAAATAGCTAATTGTGTCTCTATAATAAAGGACAACAATAATTATATGTAAGTGAAACAGTCGCAAAATATGACCAAAATGTATTAAAAGGTGTAACAATTTGATAACCAGATAAAAGGCCCAAAAATAATAACTAAAATAAAGGTAAATAACATTTAAATACAGTATCTGTATAAAAAGAAAAGTTTTATCATGCTTATCATGCAGAAGTCCCAAAGGTGGTTGTGAACGATGTCTCAAAAAATGACTGTCTATAAGGGTAAAATGAAGACTCCGGTGCAATGGTAATATCTAGGTGCAGCAGGCTGCTGGTCTTGGGACTGTGTGATCAAACAGTGTATCTAGAAAATGAACAAAAGAAGACAGCGCCTCATAGTGCAAGTAAGTTCCATAAGCTGGGGTCACAGAAAGAGACAAACGGTTGTAGGTATACTCACAAGAGTACTGGCACTCTTATATAAAGAAGTGCGAATGGGCAGGCTGACATTCAACAGCAGTCAGTACGCTGGAACGGATGACATCCAAACTTCAAAGGTGCAGCTGTGGGCTCTCCTTCACGAGCAGAAGGGAATCATCTGAATCAGCACTGTGTTAGAGAAAGCAGCTTTCACTGCATGCAGCATCCACTTTAGGCTGATGATCGCCAACGGTATCCCAAAAGTAGTATTTTGGAAAGAAACCCTTGCAGAATCGACAGAGTTAATGCAGATAAAAAAGCCAAAATAACCAGGCTTATATGAAAAAGAATAAGAACAATTTATTATAAGAGCTTAAACGCGTTTCTCGGCCGCAAGCTCCTGGCCGTTTCCTCAGGTGTAGTTAATTACACTTGTAAGTTAAAAGCAAATTTAAAAAGCGTGCCAAAGCATTTCATTGGTAAAATTTAAACCAATCCTAACCTAAGATACGTCATGAGCGAGTTTTAACAAAGTAAAATGTAACCATGTTAAACAAATTGCGTAAAAATTAGTAAATAAAAACATCTTTGTAAAATCATAAATACAATGTTAGTGAGAAACAAAGATATAAAAGTATGCGTCTAAACAAAACTTAGATACATTTGATCTATAGACTGTTGTAAACATCATGTGTATGGAAATAAATATTCGTAAAAAGTGTATGATATTTGTTGCGTTTTTTATTGTGTTCAAGAGTATCTAAATATTAAAACAATATGTGTAAGTGATAAGATTGAAAACAAACTAATGCCAATATAATACATGATGTCAAGTCTATACTGCTTGGAAATTATTATTGAATAATACCCAAATGTAGCAGATATGCGGTATCACAGACTTAGACTGAAAAATGTGTGAGCCCATGTGAAAAATTGTTAAAATCCACAAAAGGATTGGGTTAAATACCCCATAAAGGGAATGAAGAAAATAAAATATGAACAGTTTGGAATCAATAATACTATAAATATCAATGAAGAAAGAAAATTATTTTCTTCATTCCCTTTATGGGGTATTTAACCCAATCCTTTCGTGGATTTTAACAATTTTTCACGCGGGCTCACACATTTAATAGTCTTGAACACAATGAAAAATGCAACAAATATCATACACTTTTTACGAATATTTATTTCCATACACATGATGTTTACAACAGTCTATAGATCAAATGTATCTAAGTTTTGTTTAGACGCATACTTTTATATCTTTGTTTCTCACTAACATTGTATTTATGATTTTACAAAGATGTTTTTATTTACTAATTTTTACGCAATTTGCTTAACATGGTTACATTTTACTTTGTTAAAACTCGCTCATGACGTATCTTAGGTTAGGATTGGTTCAAATTTGACCAATGAAATGCTTTGGCACACTTTTTAAATTTGCTTTTAACTTACAAGTGTAATTAACTACACCTGAGGAAACGGCCAGGAGCTTGCGGACGAAAAACGCTTTTAAGCTCTTATAATAAATTGTTCTTATTCTTTTTCATATAAGCCTGGTTATTTTGGCTTTTTTATCTGCATTAACTCTGTCGATTCTGCAAGGTTTTTTTTCCAAAATACTACTGTTGGGATACCGTTGGCGATCATCAGCCTAAAGTGGATGCTGCATGCAGTGAAAGCTGCTTTCTCTAACACAGTGCTGATTCAGACGATTCCCTTCTGCTCGTGGAGGAGAGCCCACAGCTGCACCTTTGAAGTTTGGATGTCATCCGTTCCAGCGTACTGACTGCTGTTGAAGGTCAGCCTGCCCATTCGCACTTCTTTATATAAGAGTGCCAGTACTCTTGTGAGTATACCTACAACCGTTTGTCTCTCTTTGTGACCCCAGCTTATGGAACTTACTTGCACTATGAGGCGCTGTCTTCTTTTGTTCATTTCCTACAGGAAAAAGCCCAGGCCCAGATGGGTTTGGTACTAAATACTTAAAAAAATATTCTCACATTCTAGCCTCTAAATTACATAAAACATTCAACGCCTTGGAAGAAAGTGGAGGCTTCCCCAAATCTATGTTAGAGGCTCACATGACTGTGTTACCAAAACCGGGAAAACCCCCAAATACTCCTCAGAATTTTCGTCCTATTTCTCTGTTAAATACGGACATCAAAATCTTTGCCAAAATTCTAGCCGATAGGCTGAATCCCCTACTTAACCAAATTATCTCACCAGACCAAGTGGGCTTTATTCCCAATAGAGAAGCCAGGGATAATACCCTGAAGGTTATGCAGCTTGCAGCATATGCCCAAAACAATCATATCCCATTTTCCCTTATCTCCACTGATGCTGAAAAAGCTTTTGACAGGTTAGACAGGGATTTTCTCAGGTCTGCTCTGTCCAAATTTAACATTAGCCAGAATTTTATAGACAAAATTTTCTCTCTATATCTGGAACCTACGGCCAGAATTAAAGTTAATTCGATCTTGTCAGAACCCTTTAACATTAGAAACGGCACCCGCCAATGATGCCCATTATCGCCCATCCTTTTTGCGTTATCAATAGAAATCTTAGCACATAAAATCAGACTAAATCCTAGCATAAAAGGCATACACACAGCGCAGGCAGAATACAAGCTGGCAATGTATGCAGATGATATCCTCTTTACTATTACAGACTTAGAAAGATTGCTACCCCCCTAATGGAAGAATTCAAAGAATACGGTCAATATTCTAACTTCCATTTAAATATGAACAAGTCAGAGATGCTAAACATAAACACTCCAGCCCATATTATAGAGGAATTGCAAGAGACCTGCTTCCTTCACGTACAGACTACACAGTTAAAGTATTTGGGAATCTATCTAACTAGGGATGCCCAAGCCCTATTTTCGGCAAATTATAAATTGTTACAAACAAATATCATTAGGGATCTGTCCTGCTGGAAAAATAAACCACTCTCGTGGATTGGTAGAATTCACGTAGTAAAGATGAACATACTGCCTAGGGTTCTTTATCTACTACAAGCTCTCCCAATCCCTTTACCTAAAGACTATATAGTAAAACTGGAAAGAAATCTGGAGCACTTCATTTTGCGCCCTATCAAACCGAGAATTCCTAGAAAGACACTATAAATGACTAGAGACAGGGGCGGACTGGGAGTCCCAAGCCTAGAGAGATATAGGTTAACAACAATTATACAAAGACTTGTAGATTGGAGCCACAACTCCATCTACAAACAATGGATACATTTGGATAGAGAGATACTTAATGTACCAAACGTGGGCTGGCTGAGTTGGCTACAGAATACTTATAGACCTAACGTGTTACATGATTACCCTCTTCTCTCTGAGTTATTTTCCCAATGGGACAAACTAACAGCAACTAGCACTCATATTACATCCAAACCATCTCAATTGACCCCCCTAATTAATAACCCTGAGCTTCCCTTCCTCCCCCCATTCCAAAACATCCCTCATTATGCTCCTAAACTCCAAACACACCTCTGGAAAAACATTACTGAACATGGGAAACTCAGCACAAGGCAAGACCTAAGCGAAAAGGAGTCTTGGATTCCCTCTTCTTGGTATACCTATACACAACTATCACATTACTTAAGTTCCCATAAACAAAAAAATAAACTCGTTAGACCCCTCACAGCGCTTGAATCCCTATGCGCATTGCCATTTGCACCACATCATACAATCTCCTCCATATATAGGACCTTATCGAACACAGGACCAGATGGCCTCCCCGCATACTGCCATAAATGGCACAAAGATCTAGACTTTGAAATAGATATTAAAGACTGGGGCAAGGTTTTCAGACACCACAAAAAAACTTTGGTTTCGGCAAGGATACAGGAAATGAACTATAAATTTTTGTCCAGGTGGTACCTCACATCACAAAGGTTACACAAAATTTTTAAACACGCGAGCAATAAGTGCTGGCGAAACTGTGGGGAGACCTATGACCTCCTACATATTTGGTGGGCGTGCCCCAGACTAGATCCCTTCTGGTCCCATGTTATAACGCACATGAACAAAACACTTTCCTCACAAATCCTAAAAGACCCGCACATCTTGCTATTACACAACTTACCAAACCTCAAAGATGACGCTAAAATGTCCCTACTGTACATAATGATGAGCAGCTCCAAAATTCTAATCCCACAGAGGTGGAAAACACAAAACACACCTACACTGTCCACATGGATGGACCAAGTTGACACATTGCTGGCACTAGAAATATACAATTTCCTTAGGACAGGAAAGATCGGTACACATGAGCTAATGCTTATGAGATGGAATGCCTCTAAGAATGCATGAGCCAGCTAACATTTCTGGGAACCCGGTAACTTATCCCCCAAAGGAATTTCAAACCCCTACCTCTTGCCTATCCCATGCCGCCTTCACCCGCACCCCTTTATAACTTCTACACGCCTGTGCCCGACAACAACAACAGGATGGATCAGATGGAGAGATGAATAAGTATGCTAATAAAACCTTTCCATTCTGAAGACTTAGAGGGGTTTCACCCACCCCGATCTTTACCACTATTGTTATAAAACCTCAAGGTATTTGTTCTTGTCTTTGAAGTTAAAGGGACACTGTACCCAAAAATTCTCTTTCATGATTCAGATAGAGCATGCAATTTTAAGCAACTTTCTAATTTACTCCTATTATCAAATGTTCTTTATTCTCTTGGTATCTTTATTTGAAATGCAAGAATGTAAGTTTAGATGCCGGCCCATTTTTGGTGAACAACCTAGGTTGTCCTTGCTGATTGGTGGATAAATTCATCCACCAATCAAAACTGCTGTCCAGAGTTCTGAACCAAGAAAAAAGTTTAGATGCCTTCTTTTTCATATAAAGATAGCAAGAGAACGAAGAACATTTGATAATAGGAGTAAATTAGAAAGTTGCTTAAAATTGCATGCTCTATCTGAATCACAAAAGAATTTTTTTGGGTACAGTGTCCCTTTAAAGATTTCTAGGAACCATGCATTTGCACACCTTAGCCTGCTCCTCCATATGGTATAGTCTCCCCAAACATGAATATCTGTTATATGGTGTATCGGGGTAAACTTAATAACCATACTGGACTATTGGACTTCAATCATTTTAAAACAGGGAGCTGAGACCCGAAAGGATTGATATATTATATGGTTGAAATTGTAACATATACTTTTTTCTGTATAGCAATTTTGAGTAACTTTTTCTTTTTCTGTATGGTACTTTACTTTTCAATAAAAGAGATTTAAAACCAAAAAAAAAAGCCCAAGTCACTTGTATATATTTATGTATCTATTTTGTTTTTATAATGATGTAACAGAGAGTTATAGCTGGTTTAGATTGTAGCAAAAGAGAGTTGGGAGGCGCCATTTCCATCGTGGACCCAGGCTGTACAATGTAAAGGCAATGTCTTTAGCCAGCCTTGCATGCCACAGGCAATCATTTTAATGTAATCAAGTTGGAAGGTAAATAATATGGAAATCCTAAGCTCTAAAATCTTTTTAATTTCACAAGTTAACCTCAAGCTGGTTGCAAGCTGCTTATTACATTTATAATACCAAGTAGGCTATCAGTTTTAAAAATATTGACTTGACCTATGCCATCCAGCCTAACAAGGATATAGCGACCCCCTACCCGCACTACAGACCAATACATAGACAACAGACCAATACATAGACTTCCTAAGCCCATCGTCTTTCCTCAAACCTCCTTCTACCCTCGGATACGATTGTGTTGATTGACACCCCCTGCTAGTGGCCGATTGGCCGCGAATGTGCAGGGGGTGGCATTGCTTCACCGGATCAAGTCCACCCGCACATTGTTAAATCGGCCCCATTGTGTCAAAAGTGTGTACATATGAGAACATGAATTTTTAAACCAGTGCAGAAAAGAAATAGAGCCCCATTTATCATTGTCTGGGCAGACAATGTACCCAACCAGGGAACCTGTCCACCTGGCACAACGATCTGAGCAGGCAGTATTTATCATTGCAAGAGTAACCAATTAAACGAGAGCAGGGTCTGTCAATCACCCCAGTTGGATCAGCCTGGGTTTCTTTTTTCATTTGTCATAACTTAGATGGTGGAAAGGTTAAGAAACAGAGGTCTAAAGATGTTTGCGGGCATGCGATAAATAACCAGCCATTACAAGCAAGCTCGCGGTAGCAATTAGCCAGTGGTCAGATCTCTGGTTAATTTTAAAAATGACCTCCAATTGCCCCCAAAGTTTAGTGTAGTGTGGCTTATTAGCACAAAAATACATATGTTTATATTCATATACATATATATTTATATTTGCTGCCCATCGCTGCGTTAATTACCACCTTTGATGCGCTAGTTCTCATGCCGTGTCTGACGGCATGAGAACGAGGCTCCCACTGGAGCCTATGGAAGCATGCTCTCGAGATCGTGGTCGCGTTCGCATTGCACCTAACTTGAAATACCAGGGCACATTTGCAAATATCGCTTTCGCAGAAGCGATATTTTATGCTCAATTTATAATCTAGCACTTACTGTGCAAATCCAGATCTTAGCGTGTTGCACTTTCACAAGAAGAAATCCAGCTCGGAAAAAAAGAGCCAAATGCCACAAGGCACTGCCTTCTTCTGCTTTCGGATCCTAACGAAGGATCCGGATATACATCCCTATTAAACACATAACTTTATCCAAGCAACATCGCAATAAAAAAATAACAATTTAAAGCATTTGTACTTTTATGTCCCTTTTATAGCTTTCAATGTAGCACATTCTTCCAGCTGGATTTATTAAGGGATTTTTTTTTATTTTATTATTGTGGGTTTGTGAGGTTATATTCTCTGTTTATGTCTTTATTTTTAAATAGTGGTTTAGTTGCTGGGTTTTTTCCTATTGTGTTTGGTTACTTTTGCTTTCTCATGAATATTTACACTTTCCTCTTAGCTTCATTATTATGTTTACATTTTGATCAGAATGTTATTTAAGAACTTTTGAACGTTTAGATACTAATCAGTACTTCTAGATCTATTTTAGAAATGTTGTCTTTTTTTTGTTCCAGGAAATGTACATATCATTCTGCAAATATTCTCACTGAAAACTGCACTATTACTTAGGTGCATCTGCTTGTTTTTATAAGACTAGAAGTCACCACCATATTTTGTGCAACAGCATTAAAATTGCCACTAACGTTGGTGGCAATGCCCTCAGATAGCTCCTCATTTGAGGAAAATGATTGTGGAAACTGAGAAAGTGCTCTCTATCAAGCTATACCTCAACCCTTTACTATGCTTGTTTAGTAAACCTCCTAAGATCACTTGCAGACGACACATAAAACGTATATGCATATATATATATATATATATATATATATATATATATATATATACTGTATGTATATATATACACATATATATATATATATATATATATATATATATATATACTGTATGTATATATTATTATTATTATTATTATTATCATCATCAGGTATTTGTAGAGCGCCAACAGATTCCGCAAAAATGCTTCTAGTAAAATATATCACTGTTTTAATGTTAACATTTTTCTCTGCATGTGCATGTGAAGCATATCTAGATATTTTCAGTGCACAATCATTATAAAGGGACATTAAACCCAATTTTTTTCTTTCATTATTCAGATAGAGAATACAAATCTTAAACAGCATTCCAATTTGCTTATATTATCTAATTTGCTTCATTATTTAGATATACTTTGTTGAAGAAATAGCAATGTACATGGGTGAGCCAATCATGCAAGGCATCTATGTGCATCCACCAATCAGCAGCTACTGTGCCTATCTAGATATGCCTTTCAGCAAAGGATATCAAGAGAATAAAGCAAATTAGATAATAGAAGTAAATTAGAAAGTTATTTAAAATTGCAATTTTAAGCAACTTTCTAATTTACTCCTATGATCACATTTTCTTCGTTCTCTTGCTATCTTTATTTGAAAAAGCTTACGAGCCGGCACATCTTTGGTTCAGCACCGGGGTAGCACTTGCTGATTGGTGCCTAAATGTAAGTTATGCTAAATATAATGCTATCCTGGGTTCTGAACCAAAAGAACCAAAAATTAGCTAGCTTGTAAGCTTACATTCCTTCTTTTTCAAATAAAGGTAGCAAGAGAACGAAGAAAATTTGAAAGTTTGAAAAGTTTGAAAGTTGCTTAAAATTGCATGCTCTATCTGAATCATGAAAAAAATGTGGGTTCAGTGTCCCTTTAATTAATAGGCATGAAAGGTATGGTTTAAGGAAGCACAACAGTAGCAGAAATACAGGCCATGATGCACACTGTTTAAAAGGTACTATTTTATGTTTTCACTCTTTAACATACTGAGCTGAGTAAACTATAACACATAACTTTTTATATTATTATATTGGTATTTTAGTATTAAACATAAATAAAATACTTACATCCTGCAAATAAATGTATCCAGTTTATATACCAAACTTCTGATGGAACCTCACAGTCAGTAACGCATGAGACTTCATAAGACCTGTTTATATTAGAGAGCTGAAGGACCCCTGCTGTCTCATTAATCCTCCTTGGTTCTTTAGCATCATTATCTAGATGAATAAAAATGTTGTTTCCTGGTCGACAGCCTTGGCATTTCAATATACAAGTAATGGTGACATTAGATTCCATCACCACAACTGAAGATGGTTCTACTGTGACATTTGCAGTGCAATGAGGATGACCTAGGGAATGAGTGCAGATGTTATAAGCTTATACTTGACTATCATATGACTAGTTTACCTATTTAAATAACACATTACTCAGAACAATTTCTTCATTTAAAACATCATGGTGCAATGCAAAACATTAGATAGATAGATAGATAGATAGATAGATAGATAGAGATAGATAGAAGATAGATAGATAGATAGATAGATATAGATAGATAGATAGATAGATAGTGTGACAGACCCCTCTGTCAATACTGGAAGGGTTAACTTTGTTCAGCTTTGAGAAACTATTTTCTGAAAACAGGTTTCCTGACATCAGCTATTGTTTACTGTAATTAAGTTTAAGTGATAAGCGTTCACATTGTTTAATCAGACTGCCATGTGTCAAGAAGGACTCCCTTGTTTTCTTGTGTTTAATTGTTTATTTGGTTAAGTAATGTAATTCTATTGTATCCTGTAAAAGGGTGTCTTCCCTCTATCTAATGTACTATACTCTTCCAATCCCCCACCTAGGGAGTGTCAACCAGGTGGGAGACCTGCATAAATACTGGGCATATAGCCCTCAATAAAACACATTCTGTTTTACCCTCAAGATGGAGCTTGGTCTCATGTTTCTGGGGAATTAACTGGGTTCGTGTGTTGCTGATCCCGTATTCAGGGCATCTTTCATCAGGTATTAACCCTTGATATCCGGGTTATACCATAACAATTGGTGGCAAGCGACAGGATGGTCCTCATCGCCAAGAAGATCAAGTACACATCCGGACCTAATGGGAATACTGTATGAAAGGCTGAAAAGAGACACCCTTAAAGACCTGCTAGAACAAAGGGGCCAACAAGCCAGTAACCTCAGGAAGAGGGAGATTATTACAATACTGACCGAGATGGATGGAGTACCAGGGCCCGAAGGAACCAATGTGCCCAGCATATCAGACAGAACCCCCGAAGAAGCAAGCTTTGACCGGGCGGTTAAAATAAGACTGGCACATTATGGCCCCAACCCGTCTGCCGAAATTATTGACCGGGTCATAGCAGCTGTGGAGGCCAACCTACTTTGCCAAAGCGGCGCTGCAGCAGTCACCGCAACCCCAGTGGAAAAAAGAAAAGTACATTTTGCAGCTTTTAAAACCTTCCTGGAAACAGAAGGAGAGATTGATGGGTACCTTGCGGATTTTGAGAGGCAATGTGCCCTACACAAGGTACCCGCAGAGGACTGGGTCACGATATTATCCGGAAAATTATCCGGCCGGGCCAGCTTTTCAGGCCATTTTGGATGAGGAAGTCGGGGATTATAATGCTGTAAA
Source organism: Bombina bombina (assembly GCF_027579735.1). Classification (NCBI taxonomy): domain Eukaryota; kingdom Metazoa; phylum Chordata; class Amphibia; order Anura; family Bombinatoridae; genus Bombina; species Bombina bombina. Next base: position 149,839,031 of record NC_069508.1, read on the forward strand.
AGAGGCACTGCTCTCCAGGTATGCGATTACACCGGAGGCATACAGGAGGCAGTTCAGAGACACTGTTAAACTAGCTGGAGATTCCTAAGAGTGGGCATGTAAGGTGCACCGCACAGCAGCTCACTGGATGGCAGGGTGCCAAGCCGTATCTGGGGAAGAGGTGCTGCAGCTACTCCTGTTGGAACATTGCTTTGACAAGTTATCAGCAGGAGTTAGAGAGTGGGTTCGGGACCGTAAACCCTCCACCCTGCATGAAGCTGCTCGCCTGGCAGATGAGTATACGGATGCCCGCAAACTGGACACTGCTACCCCTGCCAGAGTGGAGTACCGACCCACAGTCACCCCAGCAGCTACCAGTTACCAACCCCCGGTGCACCACTCTACCACACCGCCTCCAGCCACGAACTATCCTCAGACAGCCCGGTTCAACTCACGGGGCTACTCACAACCTATTCGGTGCTTTGGATTTAAGCAACTAGGGCACAAGATACCAGAGTGTCCCGTAAACACAGCGAACCAAGCACAGTCCTGGAGGAGACCCGCCGGCGGAAACCCACGTAACCCTCAGCCTGCTGCCCACTGCGTAGAGGAGGAAGAATGCTGGGGCATCCTACATGAAACAGACCTCGTGCAAGCTGACCACCGGGATAACCGGCAACAGCACCGGCAACTGGTTAAAGTGAATGGGAAGGAGGTCAGTGGTCTAGGGGATACTGGTGCTACCATGACCTTGCTCCAAAAGAACTTGGTGTCTGAGAACCAGCACACCAGAGACACTGTGGCTGTGAGGGTAGCAGGGGGCGCTTTGTTCCGCCTACCTGTTGCCCGGGTACATTTGGATTGGGGAGTGGGCTCTAGACATGTGAATGTGGGGGTCATGAAGGACTTACCAGCTGATGTTCTCCTTGGAAATGACTTGGCCCCCCTTGTTTCTGCCTACGCTCCCATGGGTCCCGCCGATGTTAACCCTGTGACTACCCGTGCCCAGACCTGTGCCACAAAGACCGACCCACCTGCTGCTAAGCCCCAGGATGCTGAGCTCAGTAAATCTCTATCCACTATTGATACGTGGAAGTCCCGTTACAACGCAGTGATGAAGGAGAAGAGTCAAGTAGAGGATGAAATGGTCACGTTAAACAATCACGTAACAGTGCTAGCGGGAGAGAAGAGGAGCGCAGAGGAAAAAGCACGTTTAGAACGGGAATCTCTGCTAGACAAGCTGCACCGGAGTGTCCCACCAGGAGGGAGCCGTGTGACAGACCCCTCTGTCAGTACTAGAAGGGTTAACTTTGTTCAGCTTTGAGAAACTATTTTCTGAAAACAGGTTTCCCGACATCAGCTATTGTTTACTGTAATTAAGTTTAAGTGATAAGCGTTCACATTGTTTAATCAGACTGCCAGGTGTCAAGAAGGACTCCCTTGTTTTCTTGTGTTTAATTGTTTATTTGGTTAAGTAATGTAATTCTATTGTATCCTGTAAAAGGGCGTCTTCCCTCTATCTAATGTATTATACTCTTCCAATCCCCCACCTAGGGAGTGTCAACCAGGTGGGAGACCTGCATAAATACTGGGCATATAGCCCTCAATAAAACACATTCTGTTTTACCCTCAAGATGGAGCTTGGTCTCATGTTTGGGGGGAATTAACTGGATTTGTGTGTTTCTGATCCCGTATTCAGGGCATCTTTCATCAGGTATTAACCCTTGATATCCGGGTTATACCATATCAGATAGATAGATAGATAGATAGATAGATAGATAGATAGATAGATGAACAGTAACATACCCCCGCAAGCAGAAAAGGTTTTCAAGTTCAGTCTTTTTGGTCTCTTTTAGATACGACAAAGAAAAAATACTCAAAAGGGACACTGAGTCAAAATCAAACTTTCATGATTCAGATAGAACATGGAATAAAATATATATATATATATATATATATATATATATGCACGCTTCAGAACCTAACTCAGTATGCTCTTATGGAATGAGCTAAGTTTAAAAAAGGATACCAAAAGAAAAAAGTAAATGTTATCATATAAGTTCTTTTTTTTTATAATTGTTTGCTCTGAATTGTTTAAGTTTAATGTTAACGCCCATTAACTTTTAATGTCCCTTTAATGAATGGAGAAAGAAATAATTGTGTATGTTGCTGAGATGTTAAACGTGGTTCGCTGATCAAATAGTTCCAACATTTTTTTTTAACACAAGCATTAAAGGTTGCATTATGCTGTAATTTTTTTTCTATGCTTTAATGTGTTCCCAATTATTTGCTTTAAATGATAGAGTGCATACAATTGTTTATAAATATCTCTTTATCTATATTTTATCTTTTAAAATATCTGCCTCTGCCTGTTAAAACCACCACCTATACTGAAAATAAAAATCCTTCTGTATAGAAAGGCTATGTACACGAGAGGCAACATTCAAGTTCCTAATGGGAAGTGGAAGAGATAAGTAATAACATTTTCCTTTGCGATCCCTCTCTCTATGTATTTACCATTGTGCAAGTCAGAGAGATAACATAAGGAGGCTTTCATGTATTAAGATTAGGAGGGCTGTTACGTGCACGTCGGATGTAGTGCTCATATTACTAGTTGAAAGTAAATGCGAACGTATGAGCACAATCGCGTTTTACGCAAGAATGATTACTGTGAACTCAAAGCGCCGAGGAATTGTTTTGCGAAACAAAAAAAAGTCACAAAACACATCAATACATTGAAAAGTACAGTTACACTCATAATAAGAACATCTAATCAAAATTACTAAAAAAAAAAATATTGCACAAAAAGTTATGAGTTCAAAGATATGAGGTCTCAGGTGTCAGAAAATAAAAGATTTTAACTTTGAGATACATAAATATACATGTCTAAATATGTATGTGTATATATATAAATATATGTTTATATGTGTGTACATTTGTATTTATGTATTTATATGTGTATATATGTATTTAAAGACATAAATACACATAAACACAGAAATACATAGTTATACATATAAAGACATATTATTATTATTATTATTCTTTATTTATAAAGCGCCAACAGATTCCACAGCGCTGTTCATAGGTAACAAAGATAAAAGGACAGTACAATATGAGACACCAGACAAAATTTAACAAACAAATACAGGAGGAATGGGGAGCCCTGTTCCCGTGGGAACTTACAATCTAAATGGGTAGGAGGGTGAGAAACAGGAGGTGGGGACTGCAAAAGGTGGGAATGATGTTAGTGTGAAGTTAGAGGGCAACTATTAGGCAAGTGGAATTCATTAGTTACTGATTTGGTTATAGGCTTCCCTGAACAAGAAGGTCTTTAGGGAGCGTTTTAAGGAGGAGAGGTTGGGGGAAAGTTTGACAGCTCGAGGAAGTGCGTTCCAGAGGGTTGGTGCCGCACAAGAGAAGTCCTGTAGTCTAGCATGAGAGGAGGTGATGGTAGAAGAGGCAAGGAGTAGATCGTTGTTGGATCTTAGGGGACGGGCTGGAGTATATTTGTTGATGAGTGAGGACAGGTATGGGGGGGCTGCATTGGTAAGGGCTTTTTAGGTCAGGGTGAGAATTTTGAATTTAATTCTGCTGTGAATGGGGAGCCAGTGAAGGGACTCACAGAGGGGTGAGGCAGATACAGAACGTTGGCAGAGGTGAATTAGCCTAGCAGAGGCATTTAGGATGGATTGAAGGGGGGAGAGGTGGGAGAGAGGAAGGCCAGTTAGTAGGTTGTTACAGTAGTCAAGCCGGGAAATTACTAGGGAATGGATAAGCTGTTTAGTAGTTTCAGCACTCAGAAAAGGACGAATTTTGGAGATATTGTGTAGGTGGTTGCGACAGGATGAAGAGAGCGATTGGATGTAGGGTATGAAGGACAGATTGGAGTTGAGTGTAACTCCTAGGCAGCGGACTTGGGGTGATGGGGATATATATATATGTGTGTGTGTGTGTGCATTGTCAAGTAGATGGAAACAAGTAAAAGCATATTTAAGCAATATTTAAATTTAATAAAGTGTTATAGGGGTTAATTTATTAATGTGCGAGCAGATATGATACGATGTAGCATATCATGTCTGCTGCACATCGATAAATGCTGACAGCATACGCAAACTGCTGGTGCAATGCCGCCCCCTGCAGATTCACAGCTAATTGGGCGCTAGCAGGGGGTATCAATCAACCTGATCGTATTTGATCGGTTTGATTTCTGTCCGCCGCCTCAGAGCAGGTGGACAGGTTATGGAGCAGCGGTCCTTAGACCCCTGCTTCATAACTTCTGTTTCCGGCGAGCCTGAAGGCTCACCGTAAACACGGGGCATTAAGCTCCATATGGAGCTTGATAAATTGACCCCTATGTGTGTATTTACTGTAAATATTTCATATTCCAATGTTCTGCACATATAATTTAAAATAGATATTCCTATATATATATATATATATATATATATATATATATATATATATATATATATATACACACAGTATGTATATATATATATATATCTGTATATATATCTATATATAATCATCTATATATAGGAATAGATATATATTGTACCAACAATACCATCAGATATGTAGAAATATGTATTTATGAATAAATAGAACTCTGCTATGTGAAGAACATTGGAATGTGAAATATTCATATTTGTTGGCTTATCGCACTTAAGAATTTGCAATCAGATTTACCGCTCCACTTGTAATCTGGCCCTATATATAGGCATGGTTTTGAGAACAATGGATTGAGGCTTCAATCAACAAAAACAGCTATTTCTTATACAAAAATAAACCCAAAATTTCCCAAACATTTTATATTTTGCAGCTACTATAACCTGTCATTGGAAACACATTAAGAGGAAACCAGTTTTACAGTATAATGTCCCAGTTTTACAGTATAATGTCCCTTTCAGTGAGGCAAACAATTCCTCAGAGCATCTACATCAAATACAAATAAATATTGCATTTATTATAGATATTTATCATAATTACTATATATGTAACAAGTTGACAAAGATCAAAGGTTAAAAAGAATTAAATCCAACATAGCAACTGACCCTAAATAGTCACTTATAGACATATTTCTTAAACTATGGTATGAAGAGATGATAAAAATGCTGACATTCATAAAAAAAAAACACTTAACACTTTGGGACTATATTATAAAGTGCTTAAATCTGCATAGTAAAATAACTTTGTATTACAGGTACATATAACCAAATCTGGAATTTCAAAATCCAAACTTATTCTGACATTCAAACTTTTTAATAAATATTTAAAATATATATATATAAAATAATACAGTTTCTGATGGTACTTTGTATAGAAGTGTATTACAAATGGTATAAAACTAACTTTAGGTTACATGTATAAGTTGTATTATGACATGGAAATATTACCTCTTTAATTACAGTACTGTACTGTCTGTCTAAGGGTGCTGTGTATAAACATGATATAAAACTACCTATAGGTTGCATGTATAAGCTGTATAATAACATACAAATATTACCTGTCTGATTACAGTACTGTCTGTCTGTCTGAGGGTACTGTGTATAAACATGATATAAAACTACCTTTAGGTTACATGTATAAGCTGTATTATATAACATATAAATATTACCTGTCTGACTACTGTACTGTCTGTCTGAGGGTGCTATGTATAAACATGATATAAAACTACCTTTAGGTTACATGTATAAGCTGTATTATATAACATATAAATATTACCTGTCTGATTACAGTACTGTCTGTCTGAGGGTGCTGTGTATAAACATGATATAAAGCTACCTTTAGGTTACATGTATAAGCTGTATTATATAACATACAAATATTACCTGTCTGATTACAGTACAGTACTGTGTGTCTGAGGGTGCTGTGTATAAACATGATATAAAACTACCTTTAGTTACATGTATAAGTTGTATTATATTACATATAAATATTATCTGTCTGATTACAGTACTGTACTGTCTGAGGGTGCTATGTATAAACATGATATAAAACTACTTATAGGTTACATGTATAAGCTGTATTATATAACATATAAATATTACCTGTCTGATTACATTACTGTACTGTGTGTCTGAGGGTGCTATGTATAAACATGATATAAAACTACTTTTAGGTTACATGTATAAGCTGTATTATATAACATATAAATATTATCTGTCTGATGTGTGTCTGAGGGTGCTGTGTATAAACATGATATAAAACTACTTTTAGGTTACATGTATAAGCTGGGTTATGACATGTAAATATTACCTGTCTGATTACAGTACTGTACTGTGTGTCTGAGTGTGCTATGTATAAACATGATATAAAACTACCTTTAGGTTACATTTATAAGCTGTATTATATAACATATAAATATTACCTGTCTGATTACAGTACTGTCTGCCTGTCTGAGGGTGCTGTGTATAAACATGATATAAAACTACCTATAGGTTGCATGTATAAGCTGTATTGTATAACATATAAATATTACCTGTCTGATTACAGTACTGTCTGTCTGAGGGTTCTGTGTATAAACATGATATAAAACTACCTTTAGTTACATGTATAAGCTGTATTATATTACATATAAATATTATCTGTCTGATTACAGTACTGTACTGTCTGAGGGTGCTATGTATAAACATGATATAAAACTACTTATAGGTTACATGTATAAGCTGTATTATATAACATATAAATAGTACCTGTCTGATTACATTACTGTACTGTGTGTCTGAGGGTGCTATGTATAAACATGATATAAAACTACTTTTAGGTTACATGTATAAGCTGTATTATATAACATATAAATATTATCTGTCTGATGTGTGTCTGAGGGTGCTGTGTATAAACATGATATAAAACTACTTTTAGGTTACATGTATAAGCTGGGTTATGACATGTAAATATTACCTGTCTGATTACAGTACTGTACTGTGTGTCTGAGTGTGCTGTGTATAAACATGATATAAAACTACCTTTAGCTTACATGTATAAGCTGTATTATGACGTAAATATTACCTGTTTAATTACAGTACTGTACTGTGTGTCTGAGGGTGCTATGTACTGTATAAACATGATATAAAACTACCTTTAGGTTACATGTATAAGCTGTATTGTATAACATATAAATATTACCTGTCTGATTACAGTACTGTCTGTCTGAGGGTGCTGTGTATAAACATGATATAAAACTACCTTTAACTTACATGTATAAGCTGTATTATATTACATATAAATATATCCTGTCTGATTACAGTACAATACTGTCTGTCTGAGGGTGCTGTATATAAACATAACATAAAAACCCAATTTATGCTTACCTGATAAATGTATTTCTCTAGTGGTGTATCCAGTCCACGGATCATCCATTACTTAAGGGATATTCTCATTCCCAACAGGAAGTTGCAAGAGGACCCACAGCAAAGCTGTTATATAGCTCCTCCCCTTCCTACCATATCCAGTCATTCGACCGAAAACAAGTAGAGAAAGGAGAAACCATAGGGTGCAGTGGTGACTGTAGTTTAAATTTAAAAATAACCTGCCTTAAAATGACAGGGCGGGCCGTGGACTGGATACACCACTAGAGAAATAAATTTATCAGGTAAGCATAAATTGTGTTTTCTCTAGTAAGGTGTATCCAGTCCACGGATCATCCATTACTTATGGGATACCAATACCAAAGCTAAAGTACACGGATGAAGGGAGGGACAAGGCAGGTACTTAAACGGAAGGTACCACTGCCTGTAAAACCTTTCTCCCAAAAATAGCCTCCGAAGAAGCAAAAGTATCAAATTTGTAGAATTTTGAAAAAGTATGAAGCGAAGACCAAGTCGCCGCCTTGCAAATCTGTTCAACAGAAGCCTCATTTTTAAAGGCCCAAGTGGAAGCCACAGCTCTAGTAGAATGAGCTGTAATCCTATCAGGGGGCTGCTGTCCAGCAGTCTCATAGGCTAAGCGTATTATGCTTCTTAGCCAAAAAGAAAGAGAGGTTGCCGAAGCCTTTTGACCTCTCCTCTGACCAGAGTAAACAACAAACAAAGCAGATGTTTGCCGAAAATCCTTAGTAGCTTGTAAGTAAAACTTTAAAGCACGAACCACGTCCAAATTGTGTAATAGACGTTCCTTCTTTGAAGAAGGATTAGGACACAAGGATGGAACAACAATCTCTTGATTGATATTCTTGTTAGATACCACCTTAGGTAAAAACCCAGGTTTGGTACGCAGGACTACCTTATCAGAAGGAAAAATCAGATAAGGAGAATCACATTGTAAGGCAGATAACTCAGAGACTCTACGAGCCGAGGAAATAGCTACCAGAAAAAGGACTTTCCAAGATAAAAGTTTTATATCAATGGAATGAAGAAGTTCAAACGGGATTCCTTGAAGAACCTTAAGAACCAAATTTAAGCTCCATGGTGGAGCAACAGGTTTAAACACAGGCTTGATTCTGACTAAAGCCTGACAAAAAGCCTGAACGTCTGGAACGTCTGCCAGACGTTTGTGTAAAAGAATACACAGAGCAGAAATCTGTCCCTTTAAGGAGAAAAGATAATATCCTAGGAATCCTGACCTTACTCCATGAGTAGCCCTTGGATTCACACCAATAAAGATATTTACGCCATATTTTATGGTAAATTTTCCTGGTGACAGGCTTTCGTGCCTGTATTAAGGTATCAATGACTGACTCGGAGAAGCCACGCTTTGATAAAATCAAGCGTTCAATCTCCATGCAGTCAGTCTCAGAGAAATTAGATTTGGATGGAGGAAAGGACCCTGAAGTAGAAGGTCCTGTCTCAGAGGCAGAGTCCATGGTGGAAAGGATGACATGTCCACTAGGTCTGCATACCAGGTCCTGCGTGGCCACGCAGGCGCTATTAAAATCACTGATGCTCTCTCCTGCTTGATCTTGGCAATCAGTCGAGGGAGCAGAGGAAACGGTGGAAACACATAAGCCAGGTTGAAAGACCAGGGCGCTGCTAGAGCATCTATCAGCGTCGCCCTGGGGTCCCTGGACCTGGATCCGTAACAAGGAAGCTTGGCGTTCTGTCGAGATGCCATGAGATCCAGTTCTGGTTTGCCCCAGCGATGAATCACTTGTGCAAACACCTCCGGATGGAGTTCCCACTCCCCCGGATGAAAAGTCTGTTGACTTAGAAAATCCGCCTCCCAGTTCTCTACACCTGGGATATGGATAGCTGATAGGTGGCAGGAGTGAAACTCCGCCCAGCGAATTATCTTTGAGACTTCTAACATCGCTTGGGAACTTCTTGTTCCCCCTTGATGGTTGATGTAAGCCACAGTCGTGATGTTGTCCGACTGAAATCTGATGTACCTCAGAGTTGCTAACTGAGGCCAAGCCTGAAGAGCATTGAATATCGCTCTTAGTTCCAGAATATTTATTGGAAGGAGAGACTCCTCCTGAGTCCACAATCCCTGAGCCTTCAGGGAGTTCCAGACTGCACCCCAACCTAATAGGCTGGCATCTGTTGTTACAATTGTCCAATCTGGCCTGCGAAAGGTCATACCTTTGGACAGATGGACCCGAGATAGCCACCAGAGCAGAGAATCCCTGGTCTCCTGGTCCAGATTCAGTTGAGGGGACAAATCTGTGTAATCCCCGTTCCACTGACTGAGCATGCATAGTTGCAGCGGTCTGAGATGTAAGCGTGCAAACGGCACTATGTCCATTTCCGCTACCATTAAGCCGATTACTTCCATACACTGAACCACCGAAGGGTGCGGAATGGAATGAAGAACCCGGCAGGAATTTAGAAGCTTTGATAACCTGGACTCCGTCAGGTAAATTTTCATTTCTACAGAATCTATCAGAGTCCCTAGGAAGGAAACTCTCGTGAGTGGGGATAGAGAACTTTCCACCCATGCGACCTCAGAAATGCCAGTACTACGTCCGTATGAGACTTGGCAATTTGGAAGTTTGACGCCTGTATCAGGATGTCGTCTAAATAAGGTGCTACTGCTATGCCCCGCGGCCTTAGGACCGCTAGAAGCGACCCTAGAACCTTTGTAAAAATTATTGGGGCTGTAGCTAATCCAAAGGGAAGAGCTACAAACTGGTAATGCCTGTCTAGAAAGGCAAACCTGAGAAACCGATGATGATATTTGTGTATCGGAATGTGAAGGTAAGCATCCTTTAGATCCACTGTAGTCATATATTGACCCTCCTGGATCATAGGCAAGATGGTACGAATAGTTTCCATCTTGAATGATGGAACTCTGAGGAATTTGTTTAAGATCTTTAGATCCAAAATTGGTCTGAATGTTCCCTCTTTTTTGGGAACCACAAACAGATTTGAGTAAAAACCCTGTCCTTGTTCCTCGCTTGGAACTGGATGGATCACTCCCATAACTAGGAGGTCTCGTACACAGTGTAAGAATGCCTCTCTCTTTATCTGGTTTGCAGATAATTGTGAAAGGTGAAATCTCCCTTTTGGGGGAGAAGCTTTGAAGTCCAGAAGATATCCCTGGGATATAATTTCCAACGCCCAGGGATCCTAACCATCTCTTGCCCACGCCTGGGCGAAGAGTGAAAGTCTGCCCCCCACTAGATCCGTTTCCGGATAGGGGGCCGTTCCTTCATGCTGTCTTAGAGGCAGCAGCAGGTTTTTTAGCCTGCTTACCTTTGTTCCAGGTCTGGTTTGGCCTCCAGACCGCTTTGGATTGAGCGACAGTTCCCTCTTGTCTTGCATTAGAGGAGGTTGATGCCGCACCTGCCTTGAAGTTTCGAAAGGCACAAAAATTAGACTGTTTGGCCCTGGATTTGGACCTGTCCTGAGGAAGGGCATGACCTTTTCCTCCAGTGATATCAGCAATGATCTCCTTCAAACCAGGCCCGAATAAGGTCTGCCCCTTGAAGGGAATGTTAAGCAGCTTAGATTTGGAAGTCACGTCAGTTGACCATGATTTAAGCCATAGCGCTCTGCGCCTGTATAGCAAAACCAGAATTCTTAGCCGTTAGTTTAGTCAAATGAACAATGGCATCAGAAACAAAAGAATTGGCTAGCTTAAGTGCCCTAAGTTTGCCAAGTATGTCATCCAATGGAGTCGCTACCTGTAAGGCCTCTTCCAGAGACTCAAACCAGAACGCCGCAGCAGCAGTGACAGGGGCAATGCATGCAAGGGGCTGAAGGATAAAACCTTGTTGACAAAATATTTTCTTAAGGTAACCTTCTAATTTTTTGTCCATTGGATCTGAAAAAGCACAACTGTCCTCGACAGGGATAGTAGTCCGCTTTGCTAAAGTAGAAACTGCCCCCTCTACCTTAGGGACTGTCTGCCATAAGTCCCGTGTGGTGGCGTGTCAGGTATCTGTTCTCTGCTGTATGTCCCTTTAAATCTGTCTGTTAAATGCCTGTCTCTCCCAGCAGCAGGTGCTAATTAATGCAGTTAGATGTGGCAATTGCTACAGCTCACACGCTAAAGAAGCTTTCTCTTCATATCTACAAGGAATTTATAACTACCTTCAATCTCCTAAAAGTTCAAACTATAACTTGTTTCTTTATCAGCAAGAGACTTTTGTACTAAAGAACTTTCCTGGATTGCTACAGTTGTTTTAAACCGCAACTACAATTTCTACTTACCGGAGCTGTGTACTTCTTTCCAGAACGTTCCACTTATTCAGTGCATCACCAGATTACAGCACCTTTCATCACTACAGATTAATTCCGTTACTGCAACGGTAAACTAACCGAAAAGGACTGTTCACTTACTCCTAAGAGTTAAAACCTTCGGTATTGCCAGTATCAAGATCTAATGCCATTGGAACTAAACTACCTACAATCAAGTTGTTACTTCGGATCCGGTAAGACCGATTGGAAGATTGTTATTACCGGTTAACAGATAACTATCTCACACCGCTGCTTGTTACGTCACTCAGATTGACAAGCTTGCTCCTCTCTGCAGTGTGTATCGGTCTCGCCCACCTGTGACGTCACTGCAGCTTCAAGTATAACGCTGCACAAACAGAGTAAGTCAGTTTCCCTTGCAATTAAGTATTGAGTCATATTGTGCAAATCTTCATTCTATCATCATTTGAGACCATCTCATCTCTGATATCTCTTCTTGATACAAGTTCTACACAGGACACTCTCCTGTAACCAGTTAATATTAAAAGAACATTCTGATTCACTAAAATCAGCAGCTCTTACTTCTCTCACTGCTTCTCCATAAGTCTGCAGCTGTGATTCAGGTTATTGCAGCTATATCAATTTCAAGGACTTTAAATTCCTAAATAAATAGATACCTAACATATTAATTAGCCAAAAAACAGAATATGGATCCAGCAGACTTGCCTACTGTGGTGTATAACCTAACTCAACAAGTAAATCAGCTCACACAGGGCTTAAGGGATCTACAGGTGCAAAACGATAGCTTAAAGGAAATGATGAAAGATAATACCCCAGAGCCACAGGTTTCTCTCCCTGAAAAATTTACAGGAGACAGGTCAACTTACAGGCAATTTAAGAATGCATGCCACTTATTGTTCTTAATGAGACCTAAGACCTACAACACAGAAAGAATCAAGGTTATGACAGTCATTTCTTTTCTAAGAGGTGAAGCTAGAACTTGGGCAGATCTACTGTTTGAAAATGATGACCCTATCTTAGGTTCTCTTACAGGATTCTTCACAGAAATGAGTCTTCTCTATGAAGATACTCAAAAACAGCTCTCTGCTGAAGCTAAGGCAGGGACGTAAGCCTGTTGAAGAATATGTTACTGAGTTCAAATTATATATAGCAGACTCTGAATGGAGTGAGATTGCTCTACGTAACCAGTTCAGGCTGTGAATCTTACTAACACTTTTAAGCAGGCTAGGATTAAGGCACACGCCGAAACCGGTCAGCCTATTTGTTCTCTGTTTTTCATCATATTGTTTTTACACTCTTACCCTGGGGTTATGTAACCCTATTGTTATAAATAAAATAAAAAATTTTGTTTTTCACTCGCTTTTTGGTGCTCCAAACTGTCTTTTGTTTGTGAGACTTGAATTGTTTGGCCATTGTGAGCACACACAGCGAGTTCAAACACCATTCAATTCCCTTATTGCGGAGGTTTAACTATTCCCAGCTTGGATACTCACCAGCACCACAAGAATATCAACAACACCACTTGGATACAAGAGAAAGATCAACCTAAACAGGACTGTGGTGAGTTTCTTTGCAATATAATCAAAAGTGATATTACTTGACTGCATTGGAGAGTTTCATATTCATATACACATGACATATTCATTTGAATTTGGCTATAGTCGGGGGAGATTGGGGTGACCCGCTGACATAGCAAGTTTGTGAACTTTGTTTGCTCTATCAAGCTGGCGGTGCAATTGTGATTTATTGTTATTTTTGCATATGAAATAGCACACTCCGTACACACCCAACCAAGCATTCCCCACTCTTCACTGACTGTTCTCAGGCTGGGTTTGTCTGATTCGCTCAAAGATGAGTTGGCCCGTACACAACTTCCCAGAACATTGGAAGGTCTCATTAATCTATCAATCCAGATTGACCGTCGCCTTCGTGAGAGACGTGCAGAACGCCAGCAGCCAGAGAGTTCATTTAAATACCAATCTCCATATACTGCCTCAGCATCAGCTAAAGAAACTTCAGTCCCTATGGAACTTGGGGTTGTAAAAGGTCCCCTGCAACCCGAAGAAAGGAGCCGTAGGAGATTTAAAAATCTCTGCATGTACTGTGCTTCTACTGATCTTACCGTGAAGGACTGTCCTTTACTCCTACGTCAAAGGAAGAGTAAGTTACAGCCTGTTACAAGTTTTTTCACAACCAAAGTTATTAGTCCAGCTTACTGTACTCTTTCTCTCTCCCTACAGTGGGATCAACATCAAGTTCGTACTGAAGCCATCATGGACTCAGGAGCATATTCCAGTATTATTGATGTAACACTTACTAAGAAAAATAAAATACCACTTGTGTTAAAAGCAAAACCCGTCTTTGTCAGAGTCATTGATGGTTCACAAGTTATTTCAGGGCCAGTTACTCATCAAACCGTCCCTTTGAAAGTAACATCGGGTAGGGGGCACATTGAATATCTTTCTTTTGATGTACTACCATCTCCTTTATTCCCTGTTATTCTAGGGTTATCTTGGCTTCAACTTCATCAACCAAGCATTAAATGGGGTACACTTAAATTGGATTTTGATTCCTCTTTCTGCAAAGCAAATTGTTCACCTCAACAGTTTTTATTACAAATATCATCATACCACAGGAATACTCTGAATTCACCGATGTTTTTAGCAAGAAAGAAGCAGAGGCTCTACCTCCTCACCGGTTGTATGATTGTCCTATCCAACTCCTTCCAGGGTCCTCCATCCCTGTTGGACACATATACCCTCTATCACAACCAGAACTTGAATTTTTGAAGTCTTACCTTGAGGAGAATCTTAGAAAAGGCTTCATTAGACCCTCTACCTCACCTGCAGGGGCAGGTATCTTTTTCGTGAAGAACAAAGATGGTTCTTTAAGACCAATCATAGATTACCGACAGTTGAATAAGAGGACGATAAAAAACAGGTATCCTTTGCCCTTGATTCCAGAGTTAGTAGAACGTCTCAGCAAAGCCAAGATTTTTACAAAACTTGATCTCAGAGGAGCCTATAATCTGGTCAGGATCAAAGAAGGGGACGAATGGCTCACAGCTTTCAGGACTCGATACGGACTGTATGAGTACACTGTGATGCCATTCGGGCTCTGTAATGCCCCAGCAACTTTTCAGTACTTAATAAATGACATCTTCAGGGATTTACTGGACGTATGCATGGTGGTATATCTGGATGATATACTTATATACTCCGACAATATGGAGGAACATCAGAAACATGTCAAGTGGGTTTTAGGCCGTTTAAGAACACACCAATTATACGCCAAGTTAGAAAAGTGCATTTTCCATACTTCTGAGATCACATTTCTAGTATACCACATATCCCCATCAGGTGTACGAATGGAAGACAACAAGGTAGAAGCTATTAAGAACTGGCCAACCCCTAAATGCAGGAAGGATGTACAGCGGTTCCTTGGCTTCGCAAACTTCTATCGAAAGTTTATTAAAGGCTTCTCTGGAATCACCAAACCACTTAGTAAACTCACTGGTACTAACACCAACTTCACATGGGACTCTACAGCTGAAAAGGCTTTCAATTTCTTAAAAGATTCTTTCTCATCAGCACCAATTCTTCGGTTTCCTAACCCAGATCTGCAGTATATTCTTGAGGTTGATGCCTCAGAATATGCTATAGGAGCCATACTCTCTCAAAAGGAATCAATGTCAAAGCCTTTACATCCTGTTGCCTTCTACTCCCGATTGATGACACCACCAGAGCTAAACTACCCTATTGGTGAGAAGGAGCTTCTAGTAATCAAGTCAGCATTGGAACACTGGCGGCATCTGTTAGAGGGCACAAAAATTCCCATACTTATTTATACTGATCACCGTAATTTGGAGTATTTACAGTCCAGCAAAACCCTCTCAGCAAGACAACTCCGCTGGAGTTTGTTTTTTACCAGGTTCAATTTCCACATCACATACAGACCCGGATCGAAGAATGGGAAGGCTGATGCCTTGACCAGGAATATCAATAAACCTCCTGCCTTAAATGTTTCACAAAGTATAATATCTCCTGAACATTTCATTGGAATTGTATCCAATCCCCAAGACACTCTACGTGTGAAACAAGAGCAAGACACATCTCTTCCAAAGGAAAAATGATTTCTAAAAGATGGCCTCTACTACTTCAAACAAAAGCTTTATATTCCTCCATCATTAAGGAATCAGTTGTTACACGATCACCATGATCCACCCTTACTGGGACATCCTGGTATCCGCAAAACGATTGAATTGTTACATAGGAACTATTGGTGGCCAAATATGGTACAAACAGTAAAGGATTATATAACTTCTTGTTTGATTTGTACCACTTCAAAGAAGGCTTCCTCAAAACCGTATGGATTGCTCAAACCTTTGCCCATACCACCTAGACCATGGCATACAGTCGAAATGGACTTCATTGTCGAACTTCCCAAATCTAACGGTTATAACACAGTGCTTGTGATTGTTGATCTTTTGACCAAAATGGCTCACTTCCTTCCCTACAAAAAGTTGCCTTCAGCTGCTGAAACCGCTGATCTCTTCCTCACTGAAATAGTACGATTACATGGAATTCCATCTGTCATTGTATCAGATAGGGGTTCGCAATTTACCTCAAGATTTTGGAGGCAACTATGTAAGCTTCTACAAATTGATCATAGATACAGCACAGCCTTTCATCCCCAGACCAATGGGCAGACGGAGAGGGTGAATCAATGTCTGGAACAGTATATTCGCTGTTATTGTTCGCATCAGCAGGACAAATGGTTTCAAAACATCTTCATGGCTGAATATCCGTACAATAATTCACAAAACTCTTCTACTACAACTTCTCCATTTTTCTCTAACTATGGGTTCCATCCTACATTTCATTTCCACCCTCAGGCTGAGATCAACTCTCCTTGCATAAATGATCTAATTACTAACCTATCCGAAATACATCAATTTGTAAAGAATAGTATGGATTACGCTCAACTTAAACAGAAACATCAGTATGACACTAGAAGGAAAATACCGCCTCCTTATCAGATAGGTGATAAAGTTTGGCTTTCTACCAAGAACTTAAAGTTAAAGACACCATGTAAGAAGTTCTCCAAAACTTTCATTGGTCCTTACGTCATTAATAAGGTTGTTAATGAAAATGCTGTCACTCTAGATCTACCATTGGATCTTCGTATTCATCCCACATTCCATGTGTCTGTTCTAAAACCATACGCTCCTACCCGTACTCCTCCATCTCCTACTCCATCCAACTTGATTCAAACTGATGAAGAAATTTATGAAATCAACCGCATTTTGGACTCCAGAATTGTTAGGGGTCGTCTTCAATATCTTGTTAGGTGGAAAGGTTACTCCTCAGATGAGGATTCATGGGAGCCCTCTGAGAATCTGCAAGCGGAGAGATTGATATCACGTTTCCATCATGCTAACCCGGATAGACCTGGACCTTTAAGCTGCAGTGCAGCTCCTTAGAGGGGGGGACATGTCAGGTATCTGTTCTCTGCTGTATGTCCCTTTAAATCTGTCTGTTAAATGCCTGTCTCTCCCAGCAGCAGGTGCTAATTAATGCAGTTAGAGGTGGCAATTGCTACAGCTCACACGCTAAAGAAGCTTTCTCTTCATATCTACAAGGAATTTATAACTACCTTCAATCTCCTAAAAGTTCAAACTATAACTTGTTTCTTTATCAGCAAGAGACTTTTGTACTAAAGAACTTTCCTGGATTGCTACAGTTGTTTTAAACCGCAACTACAATTTCTACTTACCGGAGCTGTGTACTTCTTTCCAGAACGTTCCACTTATTCAGTGCATCACCAGATTACAGCACCTTTCATCACTACAGATTAATTCCGTTACTGCAACGGTAAACTAACCGAAAAGGACTGTTCACTTACTCCTAAGAGTTAAAACCTTCGGTATTGCCAGTATCAAGATCTAATGCCATTGGAACTAAACTACCTACAATCAAGTTGTTACTTCGGATCCGGTAAGACCGATTGGAAGATTGTTATTACCGGTTAACAGATAACTATCTCACACCGCTGCTTGTTACGTCACTCAGATTGACAAGCTTGCTCCTCTCTGCAGTGTGTATCAGTCTCGCCCACCTGTGACGTCACTGCAGCTTCAAGTATAACGCTGCACAAACAGAGTAAGTCAGTTTCCCTTGCAATTAAGTATTGAGTCATATTGTGCAAATCTTCATTCTATCATCATTTGAGACCATCTCATCTCTGATATCTCTTCTTGATACAAGTTCTACACAGGACACTCTCCTGTAACCAGTTAATATTAAAAGAACATTCTGATTCACTAAAATCAGCAGCTCTTACTTCTCTCACTGCTTCTCCATAAGTCTGCAGCTGTGATTCAGGTTATTGCAGCTATATCAATTTCAAGGACTTTAAATTCCTAAATAAATAGATACCTAACATGGCGTCTATAGGAAACATTTTTCTAAAAATAGGAGGTGGAGAGAACGGCATACCTGGCCTATCCCATTCCTTAGTAATAATTTCTGTAAACCTTTTAGGTATTGGAAAAACATCAGTACACACCGGCACTGCAAAGTATTTATCCAGTCTACACAATTTCTCTGGCACTGCAATTGTGTCACAGTCATTCAGAGCAGCTAAAACCTCCTTTAGTAACACGCGGAGGTGTTCAAGCTTAAATTTAAATGTAGAAACGTCAGAATCAGGTACTCTGCCTGAGTCAGACACATCACCCACAGACTGAAGTTCTCCTTCTTCAGCTTCAGCATATTGTGAGGCAGTATCAGACATGGTTCTTAAAGCGTCAGTATGCTCTGCATTTCGTCTAACTCCAGAGCTATCTCGCTTACCTCTAAGTTCAGGTAGTCTGGCTAATACTGCTGACAGGGTATTATCCATGACTGCCGCCATGTCTTGTAAAGTAAACGCTATAGGTGCCCTTGATGTACTTGGCGCCATTTGAGTGTGAGTCCCTTGAGCGGGAGTCAAAGGATCTGACACGTGGGGAGAGTTTTTTGCAAAGACATAATATGATCTTTATTGCTTACAGTGAAATCTCTGTAATTTTAACTGCGCAATAAAGCGCTAAAATAGGCCCCTCCCACTCATATTACAACAGTGGAAAGCCTCAGGAAACTGTTTCTAGGCAAAAATAAAGCCAGCCATGTGGAAAAAATTAGGCCCCAATAAGTTTTATCACCAAGCATATATAAAAAAAAACATTAAACATGCCAGCAAACGTTTTATATAGCATATCTATAAGGGTAATACCCCTGAGAGTAAGCATGATACTAGTCGTTATTAAATCACTGTATTCAGGCTTAACTTACATTTATCAGGAATCAGCAGCATTTTCTAGCATTTCCAATCCTAGAAAAAATATTATCTGCACATACCTGATAGCAGAATAAACTGCACGCCATTCTCCCTCTGAAGTTACCTCACTCCTCAGACATGTGTGAGAACAGCAATGGATCTTAGTTACAACCTGCTAAGATCATAGAAAACTCAGGCAGATTCTTCTTCTATCTCTGCCTGAGAAACAATAGCACAACTCCGGTACTATTTAAAATAACAAACTTTTGATTGAAGAAAATAAACTAACTATTTTTCACCACTTTCCTCTTACTACCTCCATGCGCCTTGAGAGTTGCAAGAGAATGACTGGATATGGTAGGAAGGGGAGGAGCTATATAACAGCTTTGCTGTGGGTCCTCTTGCAACTTCCTGTTGGGAATGAGAATATCCCATAAGTAATGGATGATCCGTGGACTGGATACACCTTACTAGAGAATCTACCTTTAGGTTACATGTATAAGCTGTATTATATAACATCTAAATATTACCTGTCTGATTACAGTACTGTCTGTCTGAGGTTGCTGTGAATAAACATAACATAAAACTACCTTTAGGTTACATGTATAAGCTGTATTGTATAACATATAAATATTACCTCTCTGATTACAGTACAGTACTGCTTGTCTGAGGGTGCTGTGTATAAACATGATATAAAGCTACCTTTAGCTTACATGTATAAGCTGTATTATATTACATATAAATATATCCTGTCTGATTACAGTACAGCACTGTACTGTCTGAGGGTGCTGTGTATAAACATGATATAAAACTACCTATAGGTTACATGTATAAGCCGTATTATATAACATATAAATATTACCTGTCTGATTACTGTACTGTACTGTCTGTCTGAGGGTGCTTGTGTATAAACATGATATAAAACTACCTTTAGGTTACATGTATAAGCTTTATAATGACATATAAATATTACCTGTCTGATTACAGTACTGTACTGCCTGTCTGAGGGTGCTGTGTATAAACATGATATAAAACTACCTTTAGGTTACATGTATAAGCTGTATTATATAACATATAAATATTACCTGTCTGATTACAGTACTGTATTGTCTGTCTGAGGGTGCTATGTATAAACATAACATAAAACTACCTTTAGTTACATGTATAAGCTGTATAATATAACATATAAATATTACCTGTCTGATTACAGTACTGTATGTCTGAGGTTGCTGTGTATAAACGTAACATAAAACTACCTTTAGGTTACATGTATAAGCTGTATGATATAATATATAAATATTACCTGTCTGATTACAGTACTGTACTGTCTGTCTGAGGGTGCTGTGTATAAACATGATATAAATCTACCTTTAGGTTACATGTATAAGCTGTATTATATAATATATAAATATTACCTGTCTGATTACATTACTGTACTGTGTGTCTGAGGTTGCTGTGTATAAACATGATATAAAGCTACCTTTAGGTTACATGTATAAGCTGTATTATATAATATATAAATATTACCTGTCTGATTACATTACTGTACTGTGTGTCTGAGGTTGCTGTGTATAAACATGATATAAAACTACCTTTAGTTACATGTATAAGCTGTATTATATAACATATAAATATTACCTGTCTGATTACATTACTGTACTGTGTGTCTGAGGTTGCTGTGTATAAACATGATATAAAGCTACCTTTAGGTTACATGTATAAGCTGTATAATGACATGTAAATATTACCTTAATGACATAAGATATTGTTGTTTACACTTGGTTCTTTCCACTCTCCAAACTGTCCCATTTTAAAGATACAAATATTCCAAAATCTAAACTATTCTAAAATCCAAAACTTTTAAGGTCCCAAGCAGGGTTTCCTACCTCTATATGATTTTACTATTTATATTGCCTCCTTTTTTGTACTTTATGTCTAATAAATGTGGATTTTCCAGTCCTGAAAACTAAAAGAGCACATGACAGGTTTCACAAGCCAAACCCTACCACATATTTGTCAATAATTTACAGTTTGTTATCTTATCATTTCTTTTGAAGCAAAGCAAAGAAGATTTTGCTAACACAATGAAAGTGGCAAGCCCTGCATTCTTCAGACGCAAGTCCTGATCGGCACCTCCAAATAAGGAAAGCTGTGGGTGGAGTTTGACCATTGACAAACAACTGTAGTAATTAAGGTGTTAATCAGTTCTAGAAATGTCAAATGTACATACTCTGCTGAATCAATCTATCTGAAGACTGCAGAAAATGGCTGCAATTACAAGGAGTTTACTATCCTTTTAAACTCATATTTGAATTCTAGGTAAAATGTTTAATTATGAACAAATAAAGAAAAGTGGCCATTCCATTATTTATTTTGCCTTCTTTTTAAGTAAATTAAATCTGATACTCCTGCATACTGCACAATAATTGCTTGATATGTGCAGTAGCTCATTTATGCTTGTTTTTAATTGGTCACATCCAGTGGTGTCTCCTGGGTGGGGCAATGATGGGAGGGGTGGGGTCTGGGGGTGTGCCATGTGGATCTGGAGGGGGGCAGAGTGGTGGTCGGAAAACTGGAAAGGAGGGATGAACACAGTTGGGGGACACATGGGGGCAGCTATTATGCTGGGAGGGGAGGCTTGTGGGCCCCTCTGCCTCCTCAGCAACTCCACAGGTCACAGCACAGGAGATAAAATAAACAACATACAGGAGTGTCAAGTGCCTTGGAAATAAATTCAAAGTTTCTTAACAAAATGAAAGTTTCAAGTGTTCTTAAAGGGACAATAAATGCAAAATTAAACATTCATGATTCACATAGAACATGCAATTTTAAACAACTTTCCAATTTACTTTCAAATTTGCTTTAGTTCCCTTGGTATCCTTTGTTGAAGGGGAAAAAAATCACAAAGATGGAAAGTGGAAGGCTGTTTAAAGTGGTGTACTCTATCCCATCTGTTTAAAGGGACAGTCTACACCAGAATTTTTATTGTTTTAAAAGATAGATAATCCCTTTATTACCTATTTCCCAGTTTTGCATAACAAACACAGTTATAATAATATACTTTTAACCTCTGTGATTATCTTGTATCTAAGCCTCTGCAAACTGCCCCCTTTTTTCAGCTCTTTTGACAGACTTGCAGTCTAGCCAATCAGTGCCTGCTCCCAGATAACTTAACGTGCACGAGCACAGTGTTATCTATATGAAATACGTTAACTAACACCCTCTAGTGGTGAAAAACTGTTAAAATGCATTCTGAAAAGAGGTGGGCTTCAAGGTCTAAGAAATTAGCATATGAACCTCCTAGGTTAAGCTTTCAACTAAGAATACCAAGAGAACAAAGCAAAATTGGTGATAAAAGTAAATTGGAAAATTGTTTAAAATGACATGCCCTATCTGAATCATGAAAGTTTATTTTGGCCTAGACTGTCCCTTTAAGTTTAATTTTGAGTTCACTGTCCCTTCAAGGTGTTCTTTTGCATGCAGATCTTTTTAAATACAGTGAATAATTTCTGGTAATTGAAAACAAAAATACGTTAATGCCCCTTTACGGAAGTTGCAGGCTGTTTCAATAATATGTTTTGAAAGATTTACAAGAATTCTTCTATAGTCAAATTTGACCTATTTTACGTTTTTTCTGTTCCCACCATTGAAATTACTGTCTGAAAATCATAATATGATTCATAACATAAAGAAAATAAGGTAGTTGTGTGGTTCATATAAAAAGGGCATTTTGATTAACTAAATAATATCAAGGACCACATTTTAGGAGAAAGTAGTTAAAGGGACATGTAACCCAAAACATTTATTTCATGATTTATGTAGAACATAACATTTTACACAATTTTCCAGTTTACTTCATTCTCTTGGTATCATTTGTTGAAGGAGCAGCAATGCACTACTGGTTCCCAACTCAACACATGGGTGAGCCAAAGACAATCGGTATATATATGCAGCCACCAATCAGCAGCTAGAACCTACGTTCTTTGCTGCTCCTGAGCTTACCTAGATAAATCTTTCAGCAAAAGATAACAAGAGAAGGAAGCAAATTAAATAATAGAAGTAAATTGGAAAGTTGTTTAAAATTGTATGCTCTGTCTAAATCATGAAAGAAATGTTTTGGGTTTCATGTCCCTTTAAGGAATCGGTTATAAAATCTCCCTAAGAAACTACCTTCCGTATATTTGGCTATTCTACAAATAGAACGCAATAGCACAAACATATTAATAGCAATGTGGAAAACGGTTCAACCACCAACAATAACTAAATGGGTGGATAAAATAAACTCCCTTATACAATTAGAGAAATATCATTATATGAAAATAAAGAGACATGAGTTTTTCCTAGAATTAAAGGGATAGTCTAGTCAAAAGTAAACTTATATGATTCAGATAGGGCATGCAATTTTAAACAACTTTCCAATTTACTTTTGTCATCAATTTTGCCTTGTTCTCTTGGTATTCTTAGTTGAAAGCTAAACCTAGGTAGGCTCATATGCTAATTTCTAAGCCCTTGAAGTCTGCCTCTTGTCTTGGTGCATTTTGACAGTTGTTCACAGCTAGACAGTGCTAGTTCATGTGTGCCAGATAGATACCATTGTGTTCCCTACTGTGGAGTTATTTTTGAGTCAGCACTGATTGGCTAAAATGCAAGTCTGTCAAAGAACTGAAATTAGGTGGCAGTCTGCAGATGCTTAGATACAAGGTAATCACAGAGGTAAAAAGTGTATTAATATAAATGTTGGTTATGCAAAACTGGGAAATGGGTAATAAAGGGATTATCTATCTTTTTAAACAATAACAATTCTGGAGTAGACTGTTCCTTTAAGAAGTTTTGCAATCGTATGCGTTTCCTTTTTCAACTGATTTAATTTTGCAGCAATTAAGAAGACTTTCCAATTGAAGAGGACAAAAAATCTTAGCAATTAGTTTCTAATGCTATAACAGACATAAATTTGCCTCTGATACTCTAACGCATGTCATTTGCGCCTTTGTAACCTATTACAATATATGCATGTACAACAAAAAATGTCAAAATTCTGAAAATAAAATATATTAAAAAAATAAAATAAAATGCTCTATGTTGATATAGACTTAAAGGGACACTGTACCCAATTTTTTTTCTTTTGTGATTCAGATAGAGCATGACATTTTAAGCAACTTTCTAATTTACTCCTATTATCAAATTTTCTTCATTCTCTTGGTATCTTTATTTGAAAAGCAAGCATGTAAGTTTAGATGCCTGCCCATTTTTGGTGAACAACCTGGGTTGTCCTTGCTGATTGGTGGATAAATTCATCCACCAATAAAAAAGTGCTGTCCAGAGTACTGAAACAAACAAAAAACTTAGATGCCTTCTTTTTCAAATAAAGAAAGCAAGAGAACAAAGAATAATTGCTAATAGGAGTAAATTAGAAAGTTGCTTAAAATTGCATGCTCTATCTGAATCACAAAAGAAAAAAATTGGGTTCAGTGACCCTTTAATATGATTTTACTAATGAAGCTCTATGCATATAACCCCTGCAAAGAGGTTAAGCACATAGTTAAACTCAGCTCCAGAGCAGCAATACAGTTCTACTCTACAACCTAAACATGACTCATGACTGGTGGCAACTCACATTTTATTGGTCTTTTATACCACTGATTTAAAGGGATGCAAAACTGAATTTTAAAAAGAAAACAGTGAATTTCTAATTTGCAAAGAAAGATTTTTTTATTTTGTAATTTAATTAGCAAAAATGCTTATGAAAAAATTTCACTGCTTGTGCGATGCTATCTTGTACACACAGATAAACAGGAAGGTCCCATGGATACACATCTGACAGTGGCACATTCACAGGTGAAGTTAAAAGTTGTGATAACGTTTTTTAGAAGCATTTTCACTTAACTGAATTGAAAAAATACTGTAAAAATGTTTAAGAAATTTTCAAAAATGCATTTGTAATTCAGAGTTATGCCTCTTGAAAGATAGGGTTCTTGCTATTAATTGCTCACAGGGCTGGACTGGGTATAAAAAGCAGCCCTGGAAATTATGAAGACCAGCCCTATTTTCAGTTGAGTCGATAGAATGCACAAGCCCCATTTTTCTCAAAGGGGATTGCTGGGGCACTCATTCCCCAATATTGTTTCAGAATTAAATTATATTACTTTGTATTAAATACAAATGTCAGATTGATGTTATATAGCAGCTCTACAACCCAATTGCATACATTTATCACCCCTTTAAATTGTAGCCTTCCAGCCCCAGCTGCTGCAGCCCACCGGGAAATCTCCTGGTATCCTGGTAGGCCAATCCAGCCCTGATTGCTCACTACATTAAGAGGAACAATAAACACATTTTTTGTCTTTAATGATTCACATAGCGCATGCAATTTTAAGTAACTTTCTAATTTACTCCTATTATACATTTTTCTTCATTCTCTTGCTATCTTTATTTAAAAAACAGGAATATAAAAGTTTAGGAGCCAGACCATTTTAGGCTTAGGCCCCTGGATAGGGATTGTTTATTGGTGGCTACATTTAGCCACCAATAAGCAAGCATAACCCAGGTTCTGAACCAAAAATGAGATGGTTCCTAAGCTTTACATTCCTGCTTTTTAAATAAAGATAGCAAGAGAAAGAAGAAAAAATTATAATAGGAGTCAATTAGAAAGTTGCTTAAACGTTCATGCTCTGTCTGAATCATGAAAGAAAAAATTGGGGTTTAATATCCCTTTAATAATTACCACAGCTTTAAATGAATAAAGAGTTTGGTGACAGAGCAGTTTAGTTTTCACTTCCAGTGTAATCTAACTCTAGTTCAACATTATAAAAAAAATTGTTCTGTATGATAAAATATTGCTTAATTTATTTTTGTACTTGATAAATAATATGCATGCAAAAGATAAAAAAAAAACAGGACTGTTCTGTGTTTATTGATAATAGAGTTTGTGGAAATGGGGGTGTTTGTATTTTTCATTTTCATTTTTTTAACAATGCTAGTATCTGTCATAAAGTTAATATTCTTGTATATAAAAAAAACTAGATGAAGAAACAAGAGACATCTACACTAACTTTTGCCTGTACTGCCTGTGTGATAAGATTAAATATAATTTAAAAACAATATGTTCTCCAATTCATTGGCAGTAGGGTGTAGTTCTAAGAAAATATAGTTTAAAGGCTCTGGCACGGGTGAATAAACCTGTATTACTAATCAAGAGTTCTGGTACATAGTGTTTAAAAAGAGGGTTTTATGTTATTTGTATGTTTTAATGTCTGTATGATTGTATGATTTTTCTATATCATGCAGCAGGAATGGTAAAAATAAAAAAAAAGAATATTGTTTCTGGCCACTTTGAAATGGCTGACAAATTCTGCACACTGATGATGTCTCAATCCAAGCTGCAACTGGGCACTCTGCTAAATTGCATTGACTGTCTGCCGAATCCAACTAGTGAGGCTTTTTTGATTGGCCACCAGATGCAGCTCGGATCATGACGTCATCAGTGGGTGGAGTTTCAAACTGGCCAAAAACAATATTCTTTTTAAAACAACTTTTTTACCATGCCTGCTGCATGATATAAAAAGGGGCAGAAGGCTATTTGAAGCTTAACCTAAGGTAAGACTTTAATATGACTAAGGTGTATACTGACCCTTTAAACAACTTTAAAATTTACTTCTGTTATCTAATTTGCTTAGTTCCTTTGTTGAAAAGCATGCCTAGGTAGACTCAGGAACAGCAATGCACTACTAAGACATAGCTATGCATTGGCTCACCCGATGTGTTCAGGTAGTTCCCAGCAGCTCTTCAACAAAGGTTACAAAGAGAATGAAGCAAATGTAATTATAGAAAGAAATTGGAAAGTTCTTTAAAAGTCTATGCTATATTTGAATCATGAATGGAAAATATTGGGTTTCATGACCCTTTAATCTTTGTAAAAATCAGTGTTAGTTGTATGAGTATAGGAGACAACTTGTGGTTAACACACTTAACCTGCTCTGCATGTGCTATAAAAAAATATTTTTCTCCACTTCCTTTTTTATGTATATCTGGTCTCTCACATTTAAAATATCTATAGGTTAGACAACTGTTTTTGAATATATCTGTCTATATTTGTCACCTTAAATCTAATAATTTACAGAAAAGAATAACATTGATGTTTGCTACTTATGATCCTTTAATCTGCAGGGTTGTAAGATAGAAAAATAAAAAAATTGTATTTTATGTCCCTTAAAGATTAGTGCAGCAGGAATAACCTGTAGGATGTTTATTATTCTACACATATCTACATATGGGCACCCTTGTCTGGCTTATAAAAAGTGTCTTGCTAGCTCCTACATTTCTTATATGCTTTTCGACGAAATCTATAGAAGCCAAACTTTAAATATATTGAATGGCACAGAGCAGAGGTTATTTATTTATTTTAGAAATCTTAAAAACATTACTATAATTAATACATTGCAGGAAAAAAACATTTTTCTACTTATTGGTAGAACAGGTCATGATTTAAATACTAAAGTGGAGCAGGTGCAAAAGTAATTTAAGAAAACTGTTTTTGTTTTACAGAAAGGGCAGTTTTGTGGAAATTATAAAGGCTGATACATTTAGATAATTACAGAATGCATGAAATATGCAAAAGAGAAATTATGTAGGGATATAGGCAGAGTGAATATCATCAGGAAGAATCTACCCGTTTTGATGGAAGACAGGAATTTACATTAAGGCTTTTGAAAAGGTTGTCATTTTGTGAGTAAACGTAACAAAACTCTTGGCAATAAATTGGCTCCAATCATGACATGGAGTAAAAAGAATGAGAAAAATTGCCAATTTAGGGCTAGATTACAAGTGGAGCGGTAATTACTGCTCCCGCTCGAGCGTTAACATCGCTAGAGGTTAACTTTTTGTGCACGTCGGGTAGCGCTGGTGGTATTACAAGTTGAAAGTAAACATTTTGTGCTTGCGCAAAACCCGATGCGCACAAAAAGTTAACCAGAGGATATAGCGTTCGCAATATCACAGTAACCCAATTGAAATCAACGCAGCAGCGATGTTAAAAACCTAACACCTACACTAATTACTAAACTACCACATCCCCCCACCGCAATAAACTCCCTACACTATTAATCCCTAATCTGCCACATAACCCACAGCAAATAACCCTGATGCACTATTAAAGGGACACTGAACCCAATTTTTTTCTTTTGTGCAATTTTAAGCAACTTTCTAATGTTCTCCTGTTATCAATTGTTCTTCGTTCTCTTGCTATCTTTATTTGAAAAAGAAAGCATCTAAGCTTTTTTTGGGTTCAGACCTCTGGACAGCACTTTTTTATTGGTGGATGAAAATATCCACCAATCAGCAAGGACAACCCAGGTTGTTCAACAAAAATGGTCCGGCATCTAAACTTACATTCTTGCATTTCAAATAAAGATACCAAGAGAATGAAGAAAATTTGTTAATAGGAGTAAATTAGAAAGTTGCTTAAAATGGCATGCTCTATCTGAACCACAAAATAAAAAAATTGGGTTCAGTGTCCCTTTAACTCCTAAACCTCTACATATCCCACTGCAAATTACCCCTCCACACTATTGACCCCTAAACCGCAATAACTTCCATTGTAAACTACCCCTAAACAGCTAACCCCCCACGACCTCTAACCTAAGACCCACTAAGTTACAAAAAAAAACTACCATTATAAAAAATAAAAAAACACATGCATTACAAAATAAAAAACATTACCAAAAATAAAAACCCCAACCAGTAAGACCTATCCTAAAACTAAAGTCCCCTTAAAAAAAATAACACTAAAACCTACTCTAAAAAATAACACTAAAATTGCCCTGAAAATGCCATTTGTCAGGCAGTGCCCTAATTGAAGTGATAAACTCTTCTTCATATAAAAAAAATTCCTTTACTAAAACAAAAGCAACCACCACCCCCAAAAAAATCTACCTTTAAAAAAACCTATCCTAAGTGATCACATTTACTGTCAACTTGTAATATGAGTGCACATTGACACAAACACTTAAATGATATAGACAAGACAATTCACTGTAAAGCATTGACATCTTATTTCATTAATGGCCACCAGGGTTCTACACAATATTTCAAATGGTGTGTAATTGAATATGTTAAGAGACTCCCTAGAGGTGAGGGACATATAAGCTTTACTAGCTAAAGGGGAAGCTTTCTAAATTTTTAATTTATGTATGAGAGTCCCACTAGGCTTGAATATTGAGGCAAAGATTATTAACTTTTGGTAATAGGGTTTTGTTTTGTTTTCTAGACCTACCATCTTGTTTAGGATAATGCATTATCCCCAAATAGATTACAGCTTACAGTACTTCCATTGGTTTGGTTTGATACCTTAAATTAGATAATGATTATGATGCAGTGACTACTCTTAATGGGACCTGAATATGACTTCCGTTTTTTAATTTATTTTTTATTAATTTATTTGTCATAATACAGTATGCCACTCTAAGCTTATTTTGTCAGTTTGTATACTGATTTATTGGGCTGTTTAAATAACATTTATTTACTTCTGAGTCAACTGTCAGTATGGGAAGGTCACTTCCACTTTAAGTGTTCAGACATGTTTGTTTTTGTGAGGTTTTCTCTGTACCTATTAAATTACACCTGTGTAATTAAATAGTTGGGTAGAGGATAGGAGACACAGGTCTATGATAAAGGTAGTTTCCAGCCGAAACGCGTAAGACTGTGTCTCATACCCCTGTTGGTTTTACACACTGTTGTTTTGGGTGTAAATAAATTGAGTTTCTTTAAACTAGGTGCCCTATTTATGTAAACTGAACAAGCCATCTGGTTTTCATTAAAGGGATACCAAAGTCAAAATAACATTTTCATGATTCAGATAGAGCATGTATGTGTTTTTTACTGGCAACCTCAATTTATATTAAAACACTGCTCTGTGTGTGCTTCTGTATATATTATGAGCAGCCAATAGGATGAAAGTAGGTGGGGCCTAATGTAGAGATTTTGATAGGGGCCATTGTGTTATTGCATTGTCTTTTTAATATACTTTTGTTGATTATGCATTTACAAGTCCCAGCTTTATGTAGCTCTCAGTGGTCAGCAAACATCATAGAACCTTGTAGCCTTGCAGATTAAAGGATCAGATATAGCAAACATCCAGGCTATTCTTTTCTGTACATTATCAGATGTAAAATGACCAATATAGACTGACAGTTCCCTAACCAATGACTACCTAAATCTCAAGAGACCAGATATACATAAAATGAGAAGCGGAAAAAACATATTTTATATATCACATGCAGAGCAAATTAGGTGTTTTAACCACAACTCATCTCACACAAACATACAACTAATAGTGATTTTCACAAAGATTAAGAGACGTGAAACACAAAATAGTTTTTTCACAATTCAGATAGACCGTACAATTTTATAGACCTTTCCAATTTATTTCTATTATCAAATGTTCTTCATTTTCTTTGTATCCTTGTTTAAGTAGCAGCAATTCACTACTGTGAGCTAGTTGAACACATCAGGAAAGCCAATGACATGTATGTGCAGCCACCAATGAGCAGCTAGCTCCCAGTAGTGCTTTTTTGCTTCCGAGCCTACCTAGGTATGCTTTTCAACAAAGGATACCAAGAATACAAAGTGAATTTGATAACAGAATTACATTGGAAAGTCCCTTAAAGAATAAAATAAAAACATTTTCTTTTCTAAAACTTTCGTTACCTTGACTATTTTTCATTCCAAACGTGAATATCATCCAAGCCACTTTCCATCTGGAAATAAAGTTTCCCATATCTGTGTTCATCAGGAAATTACAGACCCTACAGATTTCAACAAAAATAACTTTAATAGCTGTAAAAAAATTTTTATTATATAACAAATTTAAAGGGACATTTAACTCAATTTTTTTTATTATTTAAAAAATAGATAATCCCTTTATTACCCATTTCCCCATTTTGAACAGAAAACATGGTTATATTAATACCCTTTTTACCTCTGTAATTTGTATGTAATCCTATTCTGACAACCCCCTGATCACATGACTTTTTATTTATTATCTATTGACTTGCATTTAAGCCAATTAGTGCAGTGTCTGCCACAACCCACCGGTGTGAGCACAATGTTATCTATATGGCTCACATGAACTAGCACTCCCCTGTTGTGAACAGCAAATAATAAAGCATGTGATAAGAGGCTGTCTTTAGTGGTTTAGAAACAGGCAGAAATGTAGAGGTTTAAAGGTTATAAATAGATTAATATATCAATGCTGGTTGTGCAAAGCTGGGGAATGGGTAGTAAAGGCATTATCTATCTTTTTAAACTATAACAATTTTTGTATTGACTGTCCCTTTAACAGAGCTAAAATAGAGGTAATCTCAGAAATTCATTGAATGAAAATTATTTGTGGAGTAAACAAGTATATGTTAAAAACGTTGATTTTCTGCCAGTTATGGGGCCTGTTTGTGTTCTGAATTTTTGTGGGGAATGTTGAAGCTGATCCCTAAGTTCCTAACATTAACCCCAGTTCCTTAGCTACAGTGACAATGACACAGTGAAATTGATAACAATATAGAATGACATCGATGCTGTGAGGTCTTGTGGGTGGCAACATTTCAGTGGCTATAAGATTGTGTCAATGAGTATTCTAATCCGCGGAATCATAGCCACAAACACAAGATGTGCACTGATACAAACACATTAAATAAATTGTGAACTTCTAGTAGCATTAACTTATCTATTTTGTCTGGTTTAGAATCATTTTATAAGTCCATAACTATAAGGAAGAATTAAAATGACACTAAAGTCAATATTAAACTTTTATGATTCAGACAGAGCATGCAATTTTAACACATTTTCCAATTTAGTTCTATTATCAAATTGTACACAGTCTTTTCAAATGCACACTTTCTGAGACACCAGCTACTACTGAGCATGTGCAAGAGCTCATAGTGTATACTTATATGAGACTGTGATTTGCTGATGTAGTCACATGATACAGTGGGCAGGACATAAAATGAAGTAAATGCTATTGCAGTGTCTTTCTATTATGTATTTGTGGATTATGCAATTCCAATGTATTTAAAGGGACATTACACTAGATTTTTTTTTGGCATAAATGTTTTGTAGATGATCTATTTGTATAGCCCATCTGGGAGTGTTTTTGTAACATTACATAGTTTTGCTTATTTTGTAATAACATTGTGCTGATTTTCAGACTCATAGCCAAACCCCAAAGTATCAGATGTAGACCCAGGTCTACATATTCCTGCTGCTATTGGTGGTATAACCTGTCTTTTCATTTGCAGGGAAGGGGGAGGGGGGAGTGTCTGCTCTTTTCTATCCCAGCCCCTTTCACTGGGTGAAAAAAAACAAAAATACATTCTATGGGTGTTCAAGCCTAACCTGATCCACAGTGCTAAACTGGGAGCTGCTAAGTAACATTTTAAAATGCTTTATACTGGCTTTTTAGATCAGTATATGTGCATATTCTTCTTTATAGTAGTGTCTATTACATGCAGTTATATGAAAACTGGAGTACACTAGAGCAGCATGGTTTAAAGGGACATGAAACGCCAAGTATTCCTTTCCTGATTCAGACAGAACATACAATTAAAAAAAAAAAGGTTTCAAATTTACTTCTATTATCAAAATGCTTTGTTCTTAGTTGAAGAGCATACCTAGGTAGGTAGCGTGCATGTATTTGGAGTACAATACTGCAGTAAACATGTTTCCATTTCATACTCATGCAAATGTATAACATTGTTAACAGTACTCTTGTTAACTATTTTGTTAACTATTTTGTTAACTATTTTGCTACCGACACATGTCCAATAGAAGTAATTTGGAAACATTTTTAAAACAACAAATTACCTTTGTACTAAAGAGGTAACATTATTTATGTGTGTGTTACTGGCAGCCAAGAAGTAAAATTACTGCTCATTTGTGAAAAATATGCATGGTGGAGGCTAAGATAGATATTTTGGGGAGCCTTGTATGACCCCCACATCGACTGTGAGCATTCAAAGATCAGTAGTGATATTGTTATTATTATTATCGGTTATTTCTAGAGCACCAACAGATTCCGCAGCGCTATAATTGTTGTTTCCTTGATAAGCCATGATATACACTTCAGTTTAGAGTGCACAATACAGAGTTCATTTTTGCAGCGGCGGCATTGTTCTTTATTATTGAGGGCTCTTTCATATTTGTTATGTAACTTTTAAACTGTGAAAATAAGTGCAAAAATGGGACACTCTGCTTTATATTGTGCAATAGAATCCAGTGCATGTGCATGGTACAGCTGTCACCAAGCAATAAGCACGGTCACTGATCTGTGAATGTGCACTGCTTCTATCACAGGATGCAACAGTACGTGCACACCAAGATGGCGGCACCCAGTTTAAAGATTCAGAGCATTACCAATTGGCTTTTGTAATGGGTAAAAATAAGAGAACAGCTTAAAAGGCAGAAATAGGAGGAAAAGCAATACCGTAGTGAGTAGCAACAATGCTACTGCAGTTGTACTCAGTAATTTAATGTCCCTTTAATTTTTTACAAATCAATGATCCCTGGTTGTCTAGTGAAGGGAATAAGATATATATGCACAAATATGTGCTCAAATCGTTTGGTATGGTGAGGTTCTGATTCAGCAGTACCTAAGGCAGCACAAAACCTAAATACACTCATGATCGTCTTGTTCAATGCACTTAGGGTTGCCATTTTGCCGATTTAACGGGACACATATGAAAAATACATATGTCAGGGTTCTTATAATGGAACATTTATTCAAACATTTCTTTATACAGCCCAAAACATATTTATTTTTCATAAGTGTCCTCCCTTAAAGGACCAGTAAGTACAACAAGAACAACAAAATGACAATGCAATAGCACTTAGACTGACCTTCAAATGAGTAGTAGTTTTTTTCTGACAAATTTCAAAGTTATGTATATTTCCACTCCCCCTGTATCATGTGACATTCATCAGCCAATCACAAATATAAATATACAAAAACTGTGCACATTTTGTTAATGAAAAGTAAATTGGAAAGTTATTTAAAATTGTTGCTCTATCTGAATCATGAAAGTTTAATTCTGACTTGAGTGTCCCTTTAAAGCTGCAATATGGCAACTTTAGATGCACTCCACTACCATCATTCATTATAACAGACACAATTATCCAATTAGAGTTTAGATTAAATCTATTCCCTTACCTACATGTCAGATTATTATATCTGCATTCAAATAAAACAAAAACACTCCAGTGTCTTGCTGTAAATATATTAAAGTGGGAAAATGTTATTATATATATATTTCAATGGTTTTAGTATTATTTAACTTGTTTTGGAAGCTATTGTAATATTATGGAATAATTTTAAAAGGAAAAATAAATAATAAAATGAAATGAAAAGTTTATGAAAAGGTGCAAAGATAATGTTTTCAGGAAAACAATTTTTATCAGTAAATCAAACATCTAAATTAGAAAGGAAATAAGAGTTTCTGTTTATTCTCCTTCAGCAAAACTTTGTAATTGTAGAATCAACTATGTTTAAAGAGGCAGCAAATGAATAAAGTAAATTTAAAAAAAAATCTATATTTAAAGGACCACAAAACACAAATTGTAAACTACATGATTTTGAACCTTCATATCTGAGAATAATTTTACAATTAAAACTGCAGCTTTATTTTGTCAAATGAGAATATTGTTTTATGTTTGTTAATTTCACTGATTTCCCTGTCCCCCAGAACAAAAAAAATCCTTGCTATCCAATCACAAACTTATATTTTGATATAGCGCAAACTCTGTTTGCACATGTGCAGTTGAGAGAGACTGGGAAAGCCTGTCCTTATCTCTTCCCTTAAGGTGGTTTAGCACTGATTAAACTTAGTTACTATTTCAAAGAATGATTCTCCTATCATGAGTGTTGATGCAATACTGATAATCCACCCTTTACAAACATGACTGAAAATGTTAGAGGGGGTTGAAGTAAACAAAAGCTTGCATAAATTGCCTAAAAGTATTAACCCAAACCTCCCTGGGAGAAAGTAAAACAAGCACACATTTAGATGTATTTTACAACAAAAGGCAACAAAATAAATAATGAATGTATTCAGCAATATTGTTGCACTTGTAATAATGAAACATTTTATGCGCTGTTGAAATGTCAAATTGAATGGTCCTTTAAAAAGGTATGTTTTATGTATATATATATATATATATATATATATATATATATATGCAGTTCTGACAAACTGGACCTACAGTACACATGGAGACTAGACGAACAGATGCTTGAACACCCATTAATCAAGACGGAAATAGACAAAACACTAGGACACTACTTCAGAGAGAACAATGCAATAGACACAACCAACACTACATCATGGGAGGCACATAAGTGTGTTATTCGGGGGGAGTTTATAAAATACAAAGCTAGGGAAAAAAAGTCAAACAGGCAATTTCTGAACTCCACCTTGGCCCAAATTAGGTATTGGGAAAAAGAGCATAAAAGAGAGCCGTCCTCAAGCAAAACACAGGAGTCACTCACCCAGGCGAGAAATGACTTACACAATCACCTCCTTCAAAAGTATCAACAGCAATCTATATTTCTGAAACAAAAATATTTTGATATAAATGATAAGGTGGGAACATCTTTGGCAAGAGCTCTCAGGCGTAAACAACTAGGGTCACACATATATCACATCAGAGACGCCAATGGGCACATTCACAAAGATAGCAAGCACATTGCAGAGACATTGAGGAGATATTATGAGAATCTATATAACATTGAAAACCCAAGCACACAATCAGACATAGAAAAGTTTCTATCTGGAATACATCTTCCCACTCTTGAACTAGAGGAATCTGAATCACTAGAATTGCCAATCACTATGGAGGAGGTAAAACAAGCGATTAAAAGCATGCCAAATGGGAAAAGCCCAGGTCCAGATGGCTTGGGGATAAAATACTATAAAACATACTTACATCATGTTCTTTCCCCACTCACCTCACTTTTTAACTCATTATTAACAGAAGGAGGTTTCTCAGGACATATGCTCACGGCGCACATCACGGTACTCCCTAAGCCAGGCAAAACACCAGACAGACCCGAAAATTTCCGCCCTATTTCACTTCTCAATTCGGACATAAAGATCTATGCAAAGATCCTGGCCACGAGAATTAACAAATTCCTACCTAAATTAGTACACCCTGACCAGGTGGGATTCGTGCCGGGAAGAGAGGCTAAGGACAATACTCTAAAAATCCTGCAGTTGACCACACATGCCCAACAACAAAAGCTGCCAGTGGTCCTTGTGTCCACAGACGCTGAAAAAGCCTTTGACAGGGTCCACTGGCAGTTCCTCAGAGCAACACTTAGACACATGGGATTCAGTGACACCTTCATACACCAAATCTTTGCGCTATATGAAGCGCCCACAGCTCAGGTCAGGGTAAACAATCTCATGTCAGATAAATTCATAATCTGCAATGGAACCCGTCAGGGTTGCCCCCTATCCCCAGTCTTATTTGCTCTTTCAGTAGAAGTGCTCGCCCAA
This sequence comes from Bombina bombina, assembly GCF_027579735.1. Classification (NCBI taxonomy): domain Eukaryota; kingdom Metazoa; phylum Chordata; class Amphibia; order Anura; family Bombinatoridae; genus Bombina; species Bombina bombina. The sequence continues at coordinate 149,875,464 of NC_069508.1, forward strand.
AAATTGCGGGAGTGCAAGCAAGTTACAGGTCTTACAGTGGGGGACACAGACTATAAGGTAGCCCTATACGCTGATGACATTATGCTCATCCTCACCAACATAGACACCGCATTACCTGAAGCCCTAAATATATTTGAAGAATACGGGAAGATATCTAACTTCCACTTGAACATTAACAAATCTGAAATACTCAACATTACTTACGACCCAGAAATACTAAATAAGCTGCTATGTAACTGCCCCCTTAGAAGACAACGGGAAAAAATGAAATACCTGGGGATCTACATATCCTCAGACCCTCAGATAATATTTCAAAGTAATTATAAATCACTTGAGAGCGCCATCGTGGCAGATCTCTCTAGCTGGAAAAATAAAAAAATATCCTGGCTAGGCCGGATTAATGTCATAAAAATGAACATCCTACCAAGAATCCTATACATTCTGCAGACCACCCCTATACCACTCCCCCTAGGCTTTCTAGACAAACTTCAGACGCATATTGAAAGATACATCTGGGGAGAGATCAGACCCAGAATAGCAAAACACACAATGTACTACCCAAGGGATAGGGGAGGACTCGGAGTACCCAATCTGACTGTATACAAGCAGGCTATCAACCTGAAACGGCTCCTTGAATGGTGCCAAAATGACACACAGAAATGCTGGGTGCAATTGGACTGTGACATCATGGAAACTGATAATGCAGGCATGTCAGCTTGGTTGAGCGCGAACTATAGACACAGAGCAGCGACAGAATACCCACTATTGTCTGCATTCTACAACACGTGGGATAAATTAATTAACACCTCAGTGAACATATCTTCTATACATTCCCCTCTAACCCCTATATGTAGCAATCCGGAATTACCATGGAACCTTAGACAACCACGCAGGGAGAGAGGGACGCCAATAAAAGAGAGGTCACTTTTGACCATCCTCTCGGGCAAAAAGCTCAAACCATTGACAGAAATTTGGGAAACACTTGAAGATAGAGGTATGAATTGGTACTCACATGCTCAACTATCTCATTTTCTTAACACACACCAACATAGGGAACAATTCACCAGACAACTGACAACATTTGAAATATTGTGCTCACGGGACACCCCCACTAGACATGCCATATCCCTTCTCTACAGAACACTCCTCACTCCAGACAAACACACGCTCCCCTCATACACCAAGTCGTGGGAAAGGGAGCTAAATATTGATATTACACCCCAAGAGTGGTGGAGGGCATTTGAAGACACGAAAAAGGCCTCAATTTCAGCTAGGATACAGGAGTCTAGTTATAAGTTTCTTTCGAGGTGGTATCTTACACCCAGTAGGTTACAACATTTATATAAAACAGTGAATGGGAAGTGCTGGAGAGGCTGCGGGGAGGAGGGCACACCGACACACATTTGGTGGAGTTGCCCTAACCTGGACTCCTATTGGATAGAGATCCTCACACACATCTCCAGAGCAGTGGGGAAGACAATCCCAAATGATCCTAAAATACTCCTTTATCTCTCCCTCCCTAGAATTGAGAACAAGGCGGTAAGAGCCTTACTGTTGGTCATGCTTAACAGCGCAAAACTACTCATACCACAAAAATGGAAAACAAAGACTGTTCCAAACATAACAGAGTGGAAAAAACAAGTAGATACCCTGATACATCTAGAGAGGTATCACCACATGCAGAGGGGGACAATAGGGGGACAATAGATATCCATGAATACATGTTGCTGGAATGGACACAATATAGGGAACAAATTAAATAGAGCAGAAACCTTACCAAGATGGGAAATCGTCTGCCAAAACACAGCACCACCTGAGCATTTAATAAACCTTTATATAATCTTAATTTTGAAGGACACAAGTGTTAGATACAGGCATACTCTCAAGCCAACTAGACCAACATTGTTGCATATCAACTGTACAAGTATGATATGGCTTTAGCATTTGTTCTTAACGAGATTGATTAATGTTGACAATATCAGTTAGTTATTATATTTATTTCTACAATTACCCTGTGGACATTACTACTGAGTTTCAGATATGTTTTATAGATTATACTGAAGCATAAAAAGAAAAAGAGGACTGAATATACAATCTTTATTATACTGCATTTTACTATTGTAACAACTATTTACCTTTTCATTTTGTTTTGAAATGCTGTGAAATGTATGTTTAATACTTTGTCTTCAATAAAAATTATCTTAAAAAAAAAATAAATATATATATATATATGCAGTTCAGTGACATACCTCTCTTTAAACGGAAAGTGTACAGTGATTTTTGTCTCTCTTTTTAATGTGTTCAAAATACTCTTTTATATCTGCTAGAATATTTTATTTACAAACCACTTATTTTTCTTTATTTTGTCAATTGAAAGAGTTTATTTTGTTCGCTGTATCCCCACCTATAGTAACAAACTAGAAGGTTTAGATTATATCATGTTCCCAGTGGGGGATGTGACAGAGACATACGGAAATGTAATTTTCCATTGTTCTCAGTATATTGTTCTTTGAGTAACCAGTGAGAAATAATATAAGGAAGACTTTGTGTAAATAATTCAGCAGATATCCTAATTAGTTGTGTTCTACTGACAAATTCAGCCCATTTCATTGGGTTGCAGTTTCAATTAGCAGAAACAGCTATCTCATATACAAAATATACCTAAAGGAACCATTCCGCATAAATTTTAAAATCTGCAGTTGGTATTAATGGGAAAACAATTGTACAGTCTGCTGTCCCTTTAAGGTGTCTCCTTTGCTACCGCCATTAGGGGAAAGATACAAAATACAAGAATCAAGAAAACAAATTAGAAAAATACATAGGATTAATCAGTCATTAATACAAAAAAAATGAAGTAATGAAACATAATGTGAGAAGATACTCATGAAAAAAAAATGTTCAGTGACATCAGATTCTAATGTATGCAAATGTGTATATAGGTGGATACAGGTAGATCGATACTCAAAAATGTTACTGTTCCATCTATACTTGTCAGCCAATGAGCATTAGAGTACCAGCCCCCCACGACTTATACACAATTATGAATTTCCTGTCATGTTAAATTTAAAGGGACACTAAACACAAATTTTAAACTACATGATTATAAACCTTTATGTATAAGAATAATTTTGGAATGAAAACTGCAGTTTATTTTGTCAAATGAGGCTATTGTTTTATGTTTATTCTTTTCACTGATTTCCCTGTCACCCAGAACAAAAGAACCCTGCTAACCAATCACAAACCAAACTAATATTCAGATATAGCACAAACTCTGTTTGTACATGTGCAGACTGGGGTAGCCTTCCCTCTTGTATTCCCTTAAAGGGACACTGAACACAATTTTTTATTTTGTGATTCAGATAGAACATGCAATTTTAAGCAAGTTTCTAATTTACTCCTATTAGAAAAGGTTCTTCATTCTCTTGGTATCTTTATTTGAAAAGTAAGAATGTAAGTTTAGATGCCGGCCCATTTTTGGTGTACTCCTGGGTTGTTCTTACTGATTGGTGGGTAAATTCATCCACCAATAAACAAGTGCTGTCCAGGGTTCTGGACTTTCTTTTTCAAATAAAGATAGCAAGAGAACGAAGAAAATTTGATAATAGGAGTAAATTAGAAAGTTGCTTAAAATTGCATGTTCTATCTGAATCACAAAATAAAAAAAGAAATTGGGTTCAGTATCCCTAAGGTTGTTTAGCACTGATTCAACTTGGCTACTATTGCAAAGAATGATTTGCCTATCATGATAATACTAAACAAAGGCTCACATAAATTGCCTTAAAGTATTAACCCAAACCTCCCCGGGAAAAAGTGAAACAATTTTTAGATGAATTTTACAACAAAAGACTGCAACATAAATAATTAATGTATATTGCAATAATGTTTCATCTGCAATACTGAAACATTTTATGCATTGTTGAAATGTCAAATTTAATGATCCTTTAAACAGTTTAAACTTGTTTCATGCAAAAAAAAAATCATGTATAATATAATATAAAATATTGTATGATATCAGTTAATACCATAGAAATTATAGAAATACGTTGAGTAAAATATCTGTTTAAGGAAACAAAGCTTAAAAATTGCAACAACAAAAAAGGCAATATATATAGACAGAAAGGTGTATAGAGTGACATAATTACCATATCAGCAATTACATGGGAAATGTTCAGATACCTTGAGCTTTGTCTTATTTAATTTACCCTGTAGCTAACATCGGAAGTCGAATACATTCTGTTAATACAGCTGTAAATAATATCCCTGATTCTTGGGGAATAAAATAGTCTTAACAAATTAAATATTGGTGGAATATATATAAGTAAAAGTGCATATTTGTCAACCCCTTGACTGCCAGACAGAGCTTTAATGCATTATGTAAAATAAAACCTTTCTGAAGCCTTCTTTAATAACATTCATCAATAAACATGCATTATGTCTACATAGTCCTACCTTATCTTCAGCTGAACTAATTCATTATAGCATTCCAATTCTGAAATGAAAAGGTTGTCTTATGTACTAGTCTTATTTAAAAAGAGTTCCCACGCCTACTTTGTGCTCTTTGGTGCATCTTGAAGAAAGTAGGACAGACAGCTCACAAAGTATGCAAATGCAGTGGCGAGAGTCATACTTGTAGCAGCATATATTTATATCTAGGGCACAGATTGTGGTGATTATCAGACTCAGGTTTCTGCAATAGTCTTAAAAAGTCATGGGGGATATCAATCATTGTACCATTTAGTCTGATTTTTTTTCTGCTTAGTATTAATTTCATGAAGCCTTGCTACAGTTAAAAAATAAGAAGAAAATAAATTATATTATTTTGTTGCAAGTAATAGAAGATACATTTAGAAAGAAAAAAATGTACAAAATAGAGCAATAAAAATGAAAATAACACACATAGGTGACATGAGAAATGCTCAAAGGGACAGTCTAGTCAAAATTAAATTTTTATGATTCAGATAGGGTATGTAATTTTAAACAACTTTCCAATTCACTTTTATCACCACATTTGGTTTGTTCTCTTGGTATGTTTAGTTAAAAGCTAAACCTAGGTAGGCTCATAAGCTAATTTCTCTTATCTCAATGCATTTCAAACAATTTTACAGCTAGATGGCGTTAATTCATGTAGAGTCTTCATGATATGTGCAAGAGACATCAGACACAAGCAATTGGAGGATATCCGGTTGCCCGTCAATATATAAATCCCAGCTCCAGTTGTATCTTTAGTTCTTGAGAAAGTCCCGTTGCACGGGACGAAACGCGTAGAACGTAGCTTTGTGTACATTCTATTTATTGCCCAGTGAAGCCACCGTAGGTCCTCGTGTGCAGTGAGCTCAGCACTAGGGGTTCTCCTATTGGTACTGAGCTGAGGGTGTGTGGAGGTGTGTCCCTGACGCAGCGGCTGGAGAGATCGAAGTACCCGCTGTTAAACTCACTGAAATTGGACGTTTTATAACGAAGGGACATTTGATGATCCATAACATTACAGCTGGATCCTAGCCATACGTGTATGAGGGACAACTTTAATTATGATGTGCCTGTTTTTATTTGAACTCTTGTGAGTATAATATCTTGTGTGTTTCACCTGAATAAATATATCTACACTTGAATCGCGTCCTGCGCTTCTCTCCTTTCATCCTATTCTAGAAACTGCACTTTGGAGATTTGTCTCGTTAAGAGGAGCAGCGGAGCATTCAAGATACAGGATTATCACCTCTTCGCTTGGTCAGGAATTTACAGACCGGCATTCTGCAAAGACATTTATCCTTTATAGGACTTTGGACTTCCATATACCGCAACATTTATTATATGCAGTTTTTTTCGGTTTCTTTTCTTTCTAATTAGTATTAACCTATTAGTATTATCTATGTGTTTCTACCAACAGTTATAGTGTTGTATTTAATACCTGTTGTTTTTATATACTTTCATTCATAAGGTTATTTTGCGCTATTTCATTGCTCTTGTCGAGCAATTTTGAGTGTTTATATTTGTTAATTCATGTATGCAATATAGAAAACATTGTGCTAACGTCCGTGGAGTTAGTTATGAGAGGGCACTGATTAGCTACAATGTAAGTCTGTGAAAAGAATTGAAATAAAGGGGCAGTCTGCAGAGGCTTAGATACAAGGTATTCACAGAGGTAAAAAAAAAATATTAATATATCTGTTGGTTATGAAAAACTGGGGAAAGGGATTATCTATCTTTTTAAACAATAACAATTCTGGAGTAGACTGTCCTTTTAACCATAGAACCATGTGACAAACAGATAATCTATAATTAAACACCACTAGGGTACACGGAACGCGTCATACATCCCTTAATTGTCCCTTTCCATGTGTGTATTTTTAAATAATATTGAATCAATAATGTTTTTGTATTCCATACTTCTTGAGTGTTATCCTCCTTTGTGTTTGCTTACAACGGCTTAAGTGGTTTGATCCACCCCTTTGGGTTTGTGCTCCAAGTGTTCTGTTTTTTTTTGTATATTCGGACAACACCTGCACTCTCAGTTACACTGCTTCAGTACTGCACCGTACTACAATTAATTGCCCTAATAGTTTGTTTGATTGCAAATCCCCAACTGGGGATAGAATCTTATAGTCCAAATGTGCATTTCACAGAGAAGAACTTTCCTGAAGTATATCAGTCTGATAGAAAGAGCAGTCAGATGAAGTACTGCCATATTGCTCTAGGAACATTGGTCAGGGAGTGGAAGCTTTTCTGCATGACACTTAGAAGGACAGTAAAGTCATAATTAGACATTCATGATTCAGATAGAGCATACAATTTTTAACAACTTTCAATTTTACTTCAATTATTTAATTTGCTTCCTTCTTTTGTTATCCTTTGTTGAAGGGTTTATCTAGGTAAGCTCAGGAGCAGCAAAGCACCTGAGTACTAGCTGATGATTGATGACAGCATATATATGTCTATTGTCTTTGGCTTCACCCCATATGTTTAGCAAGCAACCAGTAGGGCATTGCTGCTCCTTCAACAAATTATACTAATAGAATGAAGCAAATTTGATAATAAAAGTAAACTGGAAAGTTGTTTAAAATTGTATGCTCTATATAAATCATAAAAGAAAAAAAATTTAGTTTCATGTCCCTTTAAGGAGATATTCATCAAGGGTGATAATTTACATATTTACAACAAGAGAAGTTCTTAATCAAGGCATGAACTGTACCTCAATGACTTCCACAAGTGCATCTCAACACCCAGGAACAGCATCTTTTAGACCAGGTGGGCTTTACTGAAGTATATCAGTCTGCTCCTGTCTAGAAAACACAGTCCAGCTACAAAATACCAGGTAAGGCCGGCTGAACAAGAGAATTTGCAATATATACATTGGCCTTCAAAAGATGCTTTTAGTGATATGTAGCCATATCCTTCTCTGTACGTTATGCAGGAAGTCCACATCTGCTGTCCCCTATCAACCTTAGGGACACCACTTCCCAAGGGTGATTATTTACATATCAACAAGAGAAACTCTTAACCAGGATAATATAAATATGGGGTTCTTATGCCTAACATTTAGAGGTGAAATGCCTGGTATTTGTCTGTCCTTCTATCCTTTTTAGGCAGCATCAGAATTATAAACATCAGAAAGGTTCACTATGGAAAGCACAGCCAAGTTAAAAGTTATTGAGGTATTGTTTATAATCTAATTATAGAGGGGAGGTGTCACATTCTGGTTTTATTAAACATACTTTATTGTATTTATATATTGCTATTGATCCCTTCTGCTAAGACCCTCAAAATGCTATTAGACACTATTAACTCCTAAACTATAGGACCCCACATTGCAAATGACCCTTGTATCTACTAGACCCCCTCTCCATTATTAATCCCTACACAGCCAGACACCCCTATTGCTGAACCCCCCTTCTATTTTCTTCTATGTGATGAACATTAGAATGTAAAATATGTATAATTCATGTTGGGTATATGCAGTTGGGTTAGCGTGCAAGCGACAAGTGTTAGTTAGTCGTTGTTTTTTAATTTGTGCTCTCCATTGAAGTCTATGTGGAGAAGAAGTTAGCACGGTTGCGATATCTGTAGTCCTCAAGTTAATGTGGCTTTTGTTCAAGTTCAAACATTTTACTTTCAGCTTGTAATACTTGCGCTAACACGTGCATGTTAAAATTTTATGTGCAAGCAAATGTTATAAATAACACACCACTTGTAATCTGGCCCTAAATGTTTTAAATGAGAGGAGGAGTGGCAGCCACTCGGGGTAGGGGCAGTGTCTGTAATTCCTACTAGTCGAACGCCACCTGTTATTATTACAAAATTTAATGGTACTCATTTTATCAACCTCGGAAAAATGAAGGGCTGAGTCGGCCCTGCTGGGATCTGAACCTGTGCCCTTTGGATATTTGAACAGGCTTTTGTAGTTAGGGAATTTTACCTAATGAGCTACCTCACCAGTAGTAAAGTAAATTGGAAAGTGTTATAAAATTGTTTGCTTTATCTGAATCATGAAAGAAATTATCTTTACTTTTAGTGTCCCTTTAATCAAAATACAAAACAGAAGGAAAAAAAACAACTGCCATTTCAAGAAGAAAGTTTCCTTTTTTTCATCCACAATTAACTGACTACCACTTCTAAGTGAATGTGACTCCCAAAAATAGAAACGCAAAACAAATTCAAAGTAATAGTAATATTTAACCCCTTACCGACAATTGTCATACCCTGTAAGCTCTCCAACAGCAGTGAGCCAGTACTGTTTCTGCAAGCCTCAGCCGTGAGGCAGCGCAGAAATAGCTGTGGAGTTATACCCAGGAAACCAATTATATGCCTGTCAGTGGGGTGCCTACATTACATGAGATAGACGCTTAGATCAGCATATATCTCATGCTGTTGCAGGATGCCTGCATGTGAGGCTATCCAGCAGTGACTGTATACTTTGATGGAGCCTAGATACTTGCACACTGCAATGTATGCTGGTGTCAGACTCAATGAGCTATCACTGTATGCCATGCCTCAGGAGTGATGCCCAATAAAGTGCCCCATGATCTTGTGATCACTGTGACAGCCAGTACTGAAATATTTGTCAGGAAACAGATACAAAACGTTTTGATGTAAAAGGAATTCAGACAAACTAGACATGTGGGTGTGTTTAATCAGTCCTCCCACTCGCTGGGATTTTTTTTTAACTAAAGCAGGATGTTTTTTCTATAGTTACATGACTTCCAACTGTCCCTCTTAAAGGGACACAAAACATCTTGAGATTGCAATAAAGTGTATAATTATGCATTGTAAAAAAAAATCCAATATGCTTTCTTTATTTCATTAACTTAACTCTAACAATTGGGGGTTTCTCAATTCTGATAATTGTAGGTGAACACTGCAGACGTCACAAGACAAATTCTTCTAGATATGTAAGATACTTAAAAAATATGGAAGTTTTTATAAACAAAATATATAGTGGCAATCTGGATTGTGGGGGAAGTTTCAGCCTGGGAAAACAGTTGCAGCAAACTATGTGTTAATGCATTCAGGAAGTAGAATTACCTTATTTGCACACCCTCGTGCAACATCCTGCACATACAGTACATATGCTTAATGCATAATCAAGCACATGTTATGTGAATATATATCACTAAAATTCTGATAGTTTGTTCAATGGAATATCTAAGATATCAGAGAAAGCGTCAAATAACGCAACTGACTTAATCAGTATTTGAAACCATGATACCTTGAAAGCTATACTTAAAGGGATAGATAAAGTCAAAATTAAATTTCGGTGATTTAGATAGAGCATGCAATTTCCACCAACTTTAAAGTTTACTTCTATTAGCAAATGTTCTTTGTACTCTAGGTATCCTTTGTTGATGATTAAGCTCAGGTGCAGCAATCTCTGAGGAAGCGCATGTGTGCATGCGAGAAACGCGTCAGATCCTCGGGAGCATATTTTCCATTAGTAAGTCTGTTACCTAATAAACCGTTGTACTGGTTTTTGAGGACTCAGACTTCTTTTCTTCAGGTGCAGCAATGCACTGCTAGGAGCTAGCTGAACACAACAGCATTGGTGCTCCTTAACCTACCTAGGTTTACCCTTCAATGAAGGATACCAAGAGAACAAAGAAAATTGATAATAGGAGTAAATTAGAAAGTAAATTAGAAAGTTGCTTAAAATTGCATGCTCTATCTGAATCATGAAAGGGCTCAGTATCCCTTTAATTTTCAGACTTATATTACAGGAAAAGGGTGCAAAATTAATCATATTAATATATAGCAAAATGATTTAACTCCAATGTGTCTACTGTCCCTTTACATTATGTAGATATAGATTTAATTAGAGGTCACTTTAATATTGCCCCTGTGGTTCATAGATATAACGTTTTAATAAGAAGACAAAAGTAAAGAATTTCAAGAGAGAAAAATTTTAATCTATTTAACGTTAAAAATATATTGGGGAATAGAAACACTGATTCTAGATCTTATACATATATGAACGATTTATGTACAGAAACCCTCTATCTTTATTTATTACATGCTTGGATCATTTTTATTTTTTTTCTTTATTAGAATTTTAATAATTACAGTCAATTAAGATCTAAAAATAAATTACATATATATTATAATCAAGCATAATATGTCCAATATAGTACATATACAGTATAAAACCCCATGAATTTCCTATATGATAGAGTTGCATTGTAGCAAAAAGTATTTCAAAAACATTTTCATACCAGAAATATAGAGTTTATATGAGGTCATTGTTCTCGAACAGGAATAACTAACAGTAGTAAAAATAACAATCCAACTTTTGTTATCCAATCATTCCAATTTGGTTGATGTGGCATAAGGACAAATTTGAAGTGAATGTCAACTTTAATGAATTAAAGGCCAGTATCAAATACTACTCTTAAAAACAGAGGCACTTTAATTCAGTTTACAAAGATGCTTATTTTTATTTAAAATACTTATCTCTGCATTATGGTAAACATAACGCCGATCCTCCGCTCATGCTTTCTTTAGCAGATCGATGATGAATCCGACTTCCTCCAATCGTTGTATGCCCCCTTTGGCATCCAGCTCGTGGGGCAACGGATCAGTGTTATGTTTACCATAATGCAAAGGTAAGTATTTTAAAAAAATAAGCATCTTTGTAAACTTTAATGAATTAACGTGCCCCTGTTTTTAAATGGACACTCAGGTCAAATTAAATTTTCATGATTCAGATACAGCATTTACTTTTAAACAACTTTCCAATTTACTTCCATTAAAAAAATGTGCACAGTCTTTTATATTTACAATTTTTGAGTCACCAGATCCTACTGAGCATGTGCAAGAATTCACAGACTATACGTATATGCATTTGTGATTGGCTGATTGCCATCACATGGTACAAGGGGAGTGGAAATATACATAACTTTGAAATTTGTTATAAAAAAATCTACTACTCATTTGAAGTTCAGACTAAGTGCTATTGCATTGTCTTGTTATCTTGCATTTGTTGATTATGCAAATCTACTGTGTTGACTGGTCCTTTAAGATTATTATTTGATACTGGTCTTTAATTCATTAAAGTTTATATTCACTTTAACAAAGGGGGAAAGTATTTGTCTTTTTAACATTTAGTGCATTTGCTTACACATGAGAGTATCCATTTTGACACTCTATTTGGAGTGAGATAGTCTTTGTGTAAAAGGTGCATCTGCGCTTCTCTGTAATTAGTTTCTAATGTGGCAAATTTGACCTTTTTCAAACTTTTCAGAAGTATCTCTGTAGGGGTTAGACAGACCAGTTCTCGTTCCCATTTTCTGGTGAATGAATTATAATTATAGCTTCCATTTTTAACAAAAATATAGAAAAATTCCAGACATAATTGTATTATTTTGAAAAGCTATTAAAACCTTGTATAATATATAATTTTCACAGAATTGTGGATTTGACTTAATCAGGTCTATAATAAAATGTTTGGCCTAAATGTATGAAAATAAATGAGAATTAGGAAGGTTAAAGCTATTTTTTAGATCTTCAAAGGTTCAAATCGTTTTTCTGTCAAGATCTAATAGATCTTTTACCCTACACTTCTTTTAACTAAACCATAAGTTGAAACATTGATTATCAGTGTCTGGGAAAAATTTGGGATTTTCATAGAGTGGGAAAAAAAACGATATAGAGTACACCCAATTACAGAGTTTATTAATCTTTTCTCCAAGCAAAAATAATTTCTTTAAACATGATTTTTAATTTTATATTTTTAGGAATCAAATTAAAATCTAAAAAAGGAAGAGAGCTTATTCCAATGTCCCCCAAAACTAGGGATGGGCGAATGTTTCGCAACATTCGAAAAATGAAACAAATTTTAACACATTCGTTCGAATCGAATTTCGGTAATAACATTCGTTCTAACATTCAAATTCGGAAATTTACACATTCGCCCATCCCTACCCAAAACCTCACTCTCCAAAGAGTGAGTAAAAAAAGAATCTGTTTCAAAAATCAAATTGATCACTATTCTGGAAAATGAGCTATGGCTATGAGGAGATATTGGGCAAAAAGCTAATCCATCTAGTTCATATGGAAAGGTCAGTTTTACAAATCCAATATATTTTTTTTTACCAGACTTAAAAACACTTTAACCCCTTAATGACCACAGCACTTTTCCATTTTCTGTCCGTTTGGGACCAAGGCTATTTTTTACATTTTTGCAGTGTTTGTGTTTAGCTTACTCATTTACTGTACCCACACATATTATATACCGTTTTTCTCGCCATTAAATGGACTTTCTAAAGATACCATTATTTTCAGCATATCTTACAATTTACTATAAAAAAAATGATAAAATATGAGGAAAAAATGGAAAAAACACACTTTTTCTAACTTTGACCCACAAAATCGGTTACACATCTACAACCACCAAAAAACACCCATGCTAAATAGTTTCTAAATTTTGTCCTGAGTTTAGAAATACCCAATGTTTACATGTTCTTTGCTTTTTTTGCAAGTTATAGGGCAATAAATACAAGTAGCACTTTGCTATTTCCAAACCACTTTTTTTCAGAATTAGCGCTAGTTACATTGGGACACTGATATCTTTCAGGAATCCCTGAATATCCCTTGACATGTATATATATTTTTTTAGAAGACATCCCAAAGTATTGATCTAGGCCCATTTTGGTATATTTAATGCCACCATTTCACCGGCAAATGCTATCAAAAAATTTTTTTTCACAATTTCTTTCACAAACTTTAGGTTTCTCACTGAAATTATTTACAAACAACTTGTGTAATTATGGCACAAATGGTTGTAAATGCTTCTCTGGGATCTCCTTTGTTCAGAAATAGCAGACATATATGGCTTTGGAGTTGCTTTTTGGTAATTAGAAGGCTGCTAAATGCCACTGCGCACCACACGTGTATTATGCCCAGCAGTGAAGGGGTTAATCAGGGAGCATGTAGGGAGCTTGTAGGGTTAATGCTAGCTTTAGTGTAGTGTAGTAGACAACCCCAAGTATTGATCTAGGCCCATTTTGGTTTATTTCATGCCACCATTTCACCGCCAAATGCGATCAAATTAAAAAAAACATTCAATTTTTCACAATTTTAGGTTTCTCACTGAAATTATTTACAAACAACTTGTGTAATTATGGCACAAATGGTTGTAAATGCTTCTCTGGGATCCCCTTTGTTCAGAAATAGCAGACATATATGGCAGTGAAGGGGTAAATTAGGGAGCTTGTAGGGTTAATTTTAGCTTTAGTGTAGTGTAGTAGACAACCCAAAGTATTGATCTAGGCCCATTTTGGTATATTTCATGCCACCATTTCACCGCCAAATGCAATCAAATAAAAAAAATTGTTCACTTTTTCACAAACTGTTTCACAAACTTTAGGTTTCTCACTGAAATTATTTACAAACAGCTTGTGCAATTATGGCATAAATGGTTGTAAATACTTCTCTGGGATCCCCTTTGTTCAGAAATAGCAGACATATATGGCTTTGGCGTTGCTTTTTGGTAATTAGAAGGCCTCTAAATGCCGCTGCGCATCACACTTGTATTATGGCTAGCAGTGAAGTGGTTAATTAGGTAGCTTGTAGGGAGCTTGCAGGGTTAATTTTAGCTTTAGTGTAGAGATCAGCCTCCCACCTGACACATCACACACCCCCTGATCCCTCCAAAACAGCTCTCTTCCCTCCCCCACCCCACAATTGTCCCCGCCTTCTTAAGTACTGGCAGAAAGTCTGCTAGTACTAAAATAAAAGCTATCTTTTAAAAAATTAAATTTTTAAGCATATTTACATATGCTGCTGCGTAGGATCCCGCCTTAGCCCCCAACCTCCCTGATCCCCCCAAACAGCTCTCTAACCCTACCCCTCTAACTTATTAGGAGCCATCTTGGGTACTGGCAGCTGTCTGCCAGTACCCAGTTTACAAAAAAATATACATATTTTTTTATAATTTTTTCTGTAGTGTAGCTTCCCCCCCACAAAGAGCAACCCCCACCCCTCCCTGATCCCTTAGATCCTTCTTATTTTTATTTCCCTCCCCCCTCTCTCCCACTTTTCTTACAAATATTTTCTGTAGTGTAGCGTTTCCCACCCGCTCCAGCCCCGTGCACGCGCCCGCATCCGTGCGTGGCCCTGGCTACCCATCCCACGATAGAAGCCATCGATGGCTGCCCACGATAGAAGCCATCGATGGCCGCCCACTCGCCTCCCACGTTGGCTCCCACCCACCAAGTGCGGCCATCGATGTCCAGTGCAGAGAAGGCCAAAGAGTGTCTCTCTCTGCATCGGAGGGGTAAGAAAGGTTATTGCAGGATGCCTTGATATTGAGGCATCACTGCAATAACTGGAAAGCGCCTGGAAGCGATCAGGATCGCTTCCACCGCTTTCCAAGACCGACGACGTGCAGGGTACATCCTCGGTCGTTAAGTGTATTTTTTTGGAGAACGTACCCTGTACGTCGTTGGTCGTTAAGGGGTTAAAGGGATAGTAAATCCCGACAGTTTCTTTTATAATTCAGATAGAACATATCATTTTAAACAACTTTCCAATTTAATTCTATTATCACATTTTCTTCATTCTCTTGTTATCCATTGCTGAAGGGACAGCATTGCACTACTGACAGGAAGCTGAAAATATCTATTTAACCAATCACAAGAGACAAATGTGTGCAGGCACCAATTAGCAGCAGCTCCCACTAGTGTATGATATGTGCGTATTCATTTTTTAACAAGGATACTAAAAGAACAAAGCCCATTTGAATATAGAAGTGAATTTAAAAGTGTCTTAAAATGACTTGTTCTATCTGAATCATGCAAGTTTAATTTTGACTTTCCTATCCCTTTAATTATATTACACATTTTTGTAATATCAGTTTTAATAGAAAAGGTGGCATATTGATAGGGTAAAGTAATTTTGAAAAAAACATAATATTTTGTAAATGTCTCTCTCCTGGTAAAGATAAAGGGAGTGTATTCCATTGTTTTCAAGCTGGATTCTATCTGTTGCAAACCCTGTATAAAGTTGAATTCATATAAATGATTTGGATTTTTTGAGATTCTGATTCCCAAATAGGTCAAAAAGTCAAAGGAGTCTGGCTGCAGACTGGAGCTCCACTCTAGACAGGAAACATGTGACCTCCACTCAAAGTTATTTTGTTTTTTTTTAATCAACTTTAATGTAACAAACAACCTATAGACAATAATTCAGAAAACTAAACATTTTGCAGCTTTATTGTTCATTCAAAGTGGCTTATGCTGATTGTCACTTATAAGGTAACCACTGTTGTACAAGGCTGAAGTTGGATTCTTATTCTGCAACTGATTGCAATTTGCAAAATAAAGATTTATAAACAAAATATCTAGCATTATTTTTATTTTAAATAAAATAATAAACTTTTCAAAAACCTAAACAAACTTTCATTTTATTAAAAAAAAAAAAAAATCATCTTATCCTATATAATTCCAACAGCAGGTTACTGTTCAGCACTCTGTTTTTGAGGTTATTTATCCGTGCAAACTGCAAGGGTCCATACCAAAAAAACCAAAAATAAGTAGAAAGTTCAAGCTGCAGCAGCACTGAATAAAAAGATTTTTATTTATGCCAATAAAAAGTTACAACGTTTCGGACCAACTGTCCTTAATCATGTATAAAATCACACTGACACATACAGGCTTAAAATACCCTTAACCCCTCCCATTCAATTATAATACACACCTGTGATAATCTATCTACATCAGTTAACTCCACCTAGTGTTCACACACCTCTTTTCTTAAAGATTCTCATATAACTTCACAGTTGTTTTATCATTGTGTGTACACAACATAGACATTCTAAATCAAAGATACCTATACTTTTTGTTAACCCTCAGAATTTTTTAGACCCTTTTTTTGAGCCTTTATCTCTTATATTAAAGGGACAGTAATCAGAAAATACTCCAATCCATTTCTCTATTCATACCTCCTGGCCACATAGTACCTAATGTATAGATCCAAAACAATTCTTTTTGCTGAAGTTTTTTCTCTCTGTTGCCCCCCCTCCTGGGTTTCTCTACATGATCTATAATCTGAAATCTAATTTGACTCAGACTATGCCCAGCTGTCAAAAAATGGTGAGCCACAGGTGCATCTACATCCCCTGTTCTTATACTACTCTTGTGCTGGTTCAACCTCTCGCGCACCTTACGGGTGGTCTCTCCTACATAGCCCCACCCACATGGGCATTTGATTAGATACACAGCATATTCTGTGTTACAGGTGAAATAACCTCTAATCAAAAATTTCTTTCCAGTACGTGGGTGGCAAAATGTGGAGCCCCGCACCATATTGTTACACTTAGTACAATTTAGGCAGGGAAAGCAACCATTGTTTTTTTTTGTCAATATACCTCTGCATTTTCGTTTTACCGGGTCCTATATCTGCCCTAACAAGGGTATCCTTAAGATTTTTACCCCTCCTGTATGCAGGCATTGGCGGTACTTGAAATTCCTTCACTTTAGGGTTACATTCACTTAGTACACTCCAGTGCTTTCATATAATCCCTTGTATTTTATCACTAAGGGGAGAAAAATTACTCACAAATACCATTCTATCTGTTTGGTCTTTTTCTTTATTATTTTGTTGTTCTAACAACTTAGCTCTCGGAATGTCTAGAGCACTATTTATGCCCTCCTGTATCATTTTAGATGGATAGCCTCTCTTTGTGAATGCATTCCCTATCTCACTAAGTCTCTCCAGTGCCAGACTCTCGTCCGATACTATGCGTCTTACACGCAGAAACTGGCTCTTTGGTAGAGATCTAGTGAGAGTGGGAGGATGTGCACTACTGTAGTGTAATAGATTGTTACAATCTGTTTCCTTTCTATACAGATCTACTGACAATGAAGTCCCAGACTTGTAAACTTTGGTATCTAGAAAGTTAATGCTTTCTTCACTATGGACAAGTTTAAATTTAATATTAAGGGTAGCGCTATTCAAATCCTTAAAGAACTGTTCCAGGGTCCCAATGTCGCCCAACCACACACCGAACACATCATCTATATAGCGCCACCATGTGGCGCCATATAGAATAAAAAAAGGGTGGCTATACACCACATGCTCTTCAAACACATTCATGAAAATGTTCGCGTATGTGGGAGCGACATTGGAACCCATGGCTGTGCCCTGAAGTTGCAGAAAATAGTCATCTTGGAAAAGGAAGTAATTACATCGCAGTACAATGCCTAGCAGTTCAACAATAAAATTTCTCTGCATCTCACTTATCTCTGTGCTATTGCTCAGTATTCTATTTACTGCTCCAATTCCTGCTTCATGTGTAATGGATGTGTACAAACTTACTACATCCATGCTATACAAAATACCTTTTCCCTCACTTAGATCAAGACTATGTATTTTCTTCAAAAAATCACCTGTATCTCTTATGTAGGAGTTAGATCCCACAAAAGGTCTTAGATATTTATCAAGGAAAATGGAGGCATTGGACAGGATTGATCCAATTCCTGCCACTATAGGGCGTCCTGGTGGAGCTACCTTGTCCTTATGGATTTTTGGTAATGTATAAAGGACAGGTGTTATTTCTTCAGTCTCCAATAGGAATTTCACCACATCCTGCCCAATGACTCCTCCTCTCTCTGCTTTAGATACACAGTTCTCTATTTCTTTCTTGATTTCAAACAGAGGCCTAGATTTGGAGTTTGGCGGTAGAAGGGCTGTTAACGCTCCGCTGGCTTTTTTCTGGCCGCACCATAAATTTAACTCTGGTATCGAGAGTTCAAACAAATGCTGCGTTAGGCTCCAAAAAAGGAGCGTAGAGCATTTTTACCGCAAATGCAACTCTCGATACCAGAGTTGCTTACGGACGCGGCCAGCCTCAAAAACGTGCTCGTGCACGATTCTCCCATAGGAAACAATGGGGCTGTTTGAGCTGAAAAAAAACCTAACACCTGCAAAAAAGCAGCGTTCAGCTCCTAACGCAGCCCCATTGTTTCCTATGGGGAAACACTTCCTACGTCTGCACCTAACACTCTAACATGTACCCCGAGTCTAAACACCCCTAACCTTACACTTATTAACCCCTAATCTGCCGCCCCCGCTATCGCTGACCCCTGCATATTATTATTAACCCCTAATCTGCCGCTCCGTACACCGCCGCAACCTACGTTATCCCTATGTACCCCTAATCTGCTGCCCCTAACACCGCCGACCCCTAGATTATATTTATTAACCCCTAATCTGCCCCCCACAACGTCGCCGACACCTGCCTACACTTATTAACCCCTAATCTGCCGAGCGGACCTGAGCGCTACTATAATAAAGTTATTAACCCCTAATCCGCCTCACTAACCCTATCATAAATAGTATTAACCCCTAATCTGCCCTGCCTAACATCGCCGATACCTAACTTCAATTATTAACCCCTAATCTGACGACCGGAGCTCACCGCTACTATAATAAATGGATTAACCCCTAAAGCTAAGTCTAACACTAACACCCCCCTAACTTAAATATAATTTACATCTAACGAAATAAATTAACTCTTATTAAATTAATTATTCCTATTTAAAGCTAAATACTTACCTGTAAAATACATCCTAATATAGCTACAATATAAATTATAATTATATTGTAGCTATTTTAGGATTAATATTTATTTTACAGGCAACTTGGTAATTATTTTAACCAGGTACAATAGCTATTTAATAGTTACCTAGTTAAAATAATAACAAATTTACCTGTAAAATAAATCCTAACCTAAGATATAATTAAACCTAACACTACCCTATGAATAAATTAATTAAATAAACTACCTACAATTAACCTAACACTACACTATCAATAAATAAATTAAATACAATTGCTACAAATAACTACAATTACATAAACTAACTAAAGTACAAAAAATAAAAAAGAACTAAGTTACAAAAAATAAAAAAATATTTACAAACATAAGAAAATTATTACAACAATTTTAAACTAATTACACCTACTCTAAGCCCCCTAATAAAATAACAAAGACCCCCAAAATAATAAATGCCCTACCCTATTCTAAATTAATAAAGTTAAAAGCTCTTTTACCTTACCAGCCCTGAACAGGGCCCTTTGCGGGGCATGCCCCAAGAATTTCAGCTCTTTTGCCTGTAAAAAAAACACATACAATACCCCCCCCCAACATTACAACCCACCACCCACATACCCCTAATCTAACCCAAACCCCCCTTAAATAAACCTAACACTAAGCCCCTGAAGATCTTCCTACCTTGTCTTCACCATCCAGGTATCACCGATCCGTCCTGGCTCCAACATCTTCATCCAACCCAAGCGGGGGTTGGTGATCCATCATCCGGTGGCTGAAGAGGTCCAGAAGAGGCTCCAAAGTCTTCCTCCTATCCGGCAAGAAGAGGACATCCGGACCGGCAAACATCTTCTCCAAGCGGCATCTTCGATCTTCTTCCATCCGGTGCGGAGCGGGTCCATCTTGAAGCAGGCGACGCGGATCCATCCTCTTCTTCCGTTGTCTCCCAACGAATGACGGTTCCTTTAAGGGACGTCATCCAAGATGGCGTCCCTTGAATTCCGATTGGCTGATAGGATTCTATCAGCCAATCGGAATTAAGGTAGGAATTTTCTGATTGGCTGATGGAATCAGCCAATCAGAATCAAGTTCAATCCGATTGGCTGATCCAATCAGCCAATCAGATTGAGCTTGCATTCTATTGGCTGTTCCGATCAGCCAATAGAATGCGAGCTCAATCTGATTGGCTGATCGGATCAGCCAATCGGATTGAACTTGATTCTGATTGGCTGATTCCATCAGCCAATCAGAATATTCCTACCTTAATTCCGATTGGCTGATAGAATCCTATCAGCCAATCGGAATTCAAGGGACGCCATCTTGGATGACGTCCCTTAAAGGAACCGTCATTCGTCGGGAGACAACGGAAGAAGAGGATGGATCCGCGTCGCCTGCTTCAAGATGGACCCGCTCCGCACCGGATGGAAGAAGATCGAAGATGCCGCTTGGAGAAGATGTTTGCCGGTCCGGATGTCCTCTTCTTGCCGGATAGGAGGAAGACTTTGGAGCCTCTTCTGGACCTCTTCAGCCACCGGATGATGGATCGCCAACCCCCGCTTGGGTTGGATGAAGATGTTGGAGCCAGGATGGATCGGTGATACCTGGATGGTGAAGACAAGGTAGGAAGATCTTCAGGGGCTTAGTGTTAGGTTTATTTAAGGGGGGTTTGGGTTAGATTAGGGGTATGTGGGTGGTGGGTTGTAATGTTGGGGGGGGTATTGTATGTGTTTTTTTTACAGGCAAAAGAGCTGAAATTCTTGGGGCATGCCCCGCAAAGGGCCCTGTTCAGGGCTGGTAAGGTAAAAGAGCTTTTAACTTTTTTAATTTAGAATAGGGTAGGGCATTTATTATTTTGGGGGGCTTTGTTATTTTATTAGGGGGCTTAGAGTAGGTGTAATTAGTTTAAAATTGTTGTAATAATTTTCTTATGTTTGTAAATATTTTTTTATTTTTTGTAACTTAGTTCTTTTTTATTTTTTGTACTTTAGTTAGTTTATGTAATTGTAGTTATTTGTAGCAATTGTATTTAATTAATTTATTGATAGTGTAGTGTTAGGTTAATTGTAGGTAGTTTATTTAATTAATTTATTGATAGGGTAGTGTTAGGTTTAATTATATCTTAGGTTAGGATTTATTTTACAGGTAAATTTGTTATTATTATAAATTTGTAAATTTGTTATTATTTTAACTAGGTAACTATTAAATAGTTATTAACTATTTAATAGATATTGTACCTGGTTAAAATAATTACAAAGTTGCCTGTAAAATAAATATTAATCCTAAAATAGCTATAATGTAATTATAATTTATATTGTAGCTATATTAGGATTTATTTTACAGGTAAGTATTTAGCTTTAAATAGGAATAATTTATTTAATAAGAGCTAATTAATTTCGTTAGATTTAAATTATATTTAAGTTAGGGGGGTGTTAGGGTTAGACTTAGCTTTAGGGGTTAATCCATTTATTATAGTAGCGATGAGCTCCGGTCGGCAGATTAGGGGTTAATAATTGAAGTTAGGTGTCGGCGATGTTAGGGAGGGCAGATTAGGGGTTAATACTATTTATGATAGGGTTAGTGAGGCGGGTTAGGGGTTAATAACTTTATTATAGTAGCGGTGCGGTCCGCTCGGCAGATTAGGGGTTAATAAGTGTAGGCAGGTGTCGGCGACGTTGAGGGGGGCAGATTAGGGGTTAATAAATATAATATAGGGGCAGCAGATTAGGGGTACATAGGGATAACGTAGGTGGCGGCGCTTTGCGGTCGGAAGATTAGGGTTAATTATTGTAAGTAGCTGGCGGCGACGTTGTGGGGGGCAGGTTAGGGGTTAATAAATGTAATACAGGGGTCGGCGGGGTTAGGGGCAGCAGATTAGGGGTACATAAGTATAACGTAGGTGGCGGTCGGCAGATTAGGGGTTAAAAAATTTTAATCGAGTGGCGGCGATGTGGGGGGAGCTCGGTTTAGGGGTACATAGGTAGTTTATGGGTGTTAGTGTACTTTAGGGTACAGTAGTTAAGAGCTTTATGAACCGGCGTTAGCCCAGAAAGCTCTTAACTCCTGCTATTTTCAGGCGGCTGGAGTTTTGTCGTTAGAGCTCTAACGCTCACTTCAGAAACAACTCTAAATACCGGTGTTAGAAAGATCCCATTGAAAAGATAGGATACGCAATTGACGTAAGGGGATCTGCGGTATGGAAAAGTCGCGGCTGAAAAGTGAGCGTTAGACCCTTTAATCACTGACTCCAAATACCAGCGGGCGGCCAAAACCAGCGTTAGGAGCCTCTAACGCTGGTTTTCACGGCTACCGCCGAACTCTAAATCTAGGCCTTAGGATTTCTTGATAGCAACTTGTACACCTTCTCATCTGCCAATTGTGCTCTAATTTCTTGAATATAAAATTCTTTATCCAAAAGAACAGTTGCACCACCCTTGTCCGCTCTCTTAATGATAATCCCTTTATTATCATTCAATTTCTTTAAAGCATTCCTATCTTTTTTAGTGAAGTTCACTTTTCTGTTAACCTTAACCTCTCTACATTTCTTTTCTAGAATCTCTATATCCCTGTCAACCAATTGTATGAAGGTTTGTACACTGGGGTTAACCTGTGATGGCGTGAAATTGCTTTTATTTCTTAAGTTTAACACAGATAGATTGAGTGTTTCAATACATGCATTATTTTTAATTGGTGGCACAATGCAATCTGAGAAAAAACTTTTCAGTTTAACTGATCTGTACAATATAATAAAAGGCCAGGTATGTTTGTCAGATGCAGTCATGCGCAGTAGAGGCTGCAGAGGACAAACATACCTGGCCTTGAGCAGCAGAGTAGTGCGCACTGCAGAAGCTGTCTGGTGGGGGCGTGGCCGGGCGTGCCGTGATGGGGATGTGACCGGACGGGCCATGGGGGACGTGGTTGGTGGGCGTGGCAAGGGGGCGTGGTCTCATGGGAGGGCACAGGAGGGGCGTGGCCGGCGGGAGAGAGGTGGGAGAGACCAAAACAGAGGAGGGAAAGAGAGAAACCGAGCAAAAGAGGGGGGAAGAGCAAAAGAGGGGGAGAGAGAGTGCAAAAGAGGGAGAGAGAGAGTGAAAAACAGGGGGAGAGAGAGTGCACAAAAGAGGGGGAGAGAGAGCACAAAAGAGGGGGAGAGAGAGCTCAAAAGAGAGGGGGGAGATAGAGCGCAAAAGAGAGGGGGGAGAGAGAGAGCTCAAAAGAGAGGGGGGAGACAGAGAGCGCAAAACAGAGGGGGGAGAGAGAGAGCGCAAAAGAGGGGGGAGAGAGAGCGCAAAAGAGAAGGGGGAGAGAGTGCAAAAGAGGGAGAGAGAAAGCGCAAAAGAGGGAGAGAGAGAGCGCAAAAGAGAGGGGGAGAGAGCACAAAAGAGAGGGGGAGAGAGAGCGCAAGAGAGAGGGGGAGAGAGCGCAAAAGAGGGGGAGAGAGCACAAAAGAAGGAGAGAGAGAGCTCAAAAGAGAGGGGGGAGAGAGAGCGCAAAAGAGAGGGGGGAGAGAGAGAGCTCAAAAGAGAGGGAGGAGAGAGAGAGCACAAAAGAGGGGGGAGAGAAAGTGCAAAAGAGAAGGGGAGAGAGAGCGCGCAAACGAGAGGGGGAGAGAGCACAAAAGAGAGGGGGAGAGAATTCAAAAGAGAGGGGGAGAGAGCGCAAAAGAGAGGGGGAGAGAGAGCAAAAGAGAGGGGGGAGAGAGAGCAAAAGAGAGGGGGGAGAGAGAGCGCAAAAGAGAGGGGGGAGAGAGAGAGCTCAAAAGAGAGGGAGGAGAGAGAGAGCACAAAAGAGGGGGGAGAGAAAGTGCAAAAGAGAAGGGGAGAGAGAGCGCAAAAGAGAAGGGGAGAGAGAGCGCAAAAGAGGGAGAGACAGAGCGCAAAAGAGAGGGGGAGAGAGCACAAAAGAGAGGGGGAGAGAATTCAAAAGAGAGGGTGGAGAGAGCGCAAAAGAGAGGGGGAGAGAGAGAAAAAGAGAGGGGGAGAGAGAGCAAAAGAGAGGGAGGAGAGAGAGCAAAAGAGAGGGGTAGAGAGAGCAAAAGAGTGGGGGAAAGAGAGCAAAAGAAAGGGGGGAGAGAGAGAGAGAAAAAGATAGGGGGAGAGAGAGAGAGCAAAATAGGGGAGAGAGAGAGCAAACGAGGGGGAGAGAGCAAAAGAGGGCGAGAGAGAGAGCAAAAGAGGGGGGATAGAGCAGATGAGGAGGGAAGAGAGAGAGAGCAAAAGAGGGGGGAGAGAGAGCAAAAGAGGGGGGAGAGAGAGAGAGCAAAAGAGGGGGGAGAGAGCAAAAGAGGGGGAGAGAGAGAGCACAAGAGGGGAGAGAGAGAGCAAAAGAGGGGGGAGAGAGAGCCCAAAATAAGGGGGAGAGAGGGAGCTCAAAAGAGAGGGGGGAGAGAGAAAGAGCGCAAAAGAGAGGGGGAGAGAGAGAGGGAGCAAGGATTGGAACCACGGTACCTAAAATATTGGCCCGTGTACACAGGCTTTAGGACTAGTATTGCATTAAACAGATAGCAAATATGGCATAATTTTGATTGTTTTGAATAAGTAACTGATATTATAAAAGGGTTAAAATCCTTTGCGTCACTCATTTATGTGTGGATATATACAAGGCGTGAGCCTCTTCCTAGGACAGACGTTATCAGCCTTGTCCAATGCTCTTTATGGCAAACAAATTGGTGCCAACCTTGCCGCTTTATATATTTTACATTTTCTAAATAAGTCATTGGTATTGGAACAGCCAATAGAATGTGAGATCAATCCTATTGGCTGATTGGATCAGCCAATCGGATTGAACTTCAATCCGATTGGCTGATTACATCAGCCAATAGGATTTTTCCTACCTTAATTCTGATTGGCTGATAGGATTCTATCAGCCAATCGGAATTCAAGGGACACCATCTTGGATGACGTAATTTAAAGGAACCTTCATTCTTCGTTAGGACTTCGTTTGAAGAGGATGCTCCGCGTCGGCTGTATTGAAGATGGACCCGCTCCGCTCCGGAAGGATGAAGATAGAAGATGCCGCATGGATGAACACTTCTGCCGTCTGGAGGACCTCTTCTGCCCGATCGAATGAAGACTTCTGCCGTATGGAGGACCACTTGTGCCCGGCTGGGTGATGACGGCTCAAGGTAGGGTGATCTTCAGGGGGTTAGTGTTAGGTTTTTTTAAGGGGGGATTTGGTGGATTTTAGAGTAGGGGTGTGTGGGTGGTGGGTTGTAATGTTGGGGGGGGTTGTATTTTTCTTTTACAGGTAAAAGAAAAGATTACTTTGGGGCAATGCCCCGCAAAAGGCCCTTTTAAGGGCTATTTGGAATTTAGGGTAGGGAATTTTTTTTATTTTGGGGGGCTTTTTTATTTTATTAGGGTGATTAGATTAGGAGTAATTAGTTTAAAATTCTTGTAATTCTTTTTTTATTTTCTGTAATGTAGTGTTTTTTTTTCCGTAATTTAGTTTATTTAATTGAATTTTAATTAATTGTAGGTAGTTTAGGTAATTAGTTTAATGATAGTGTAGTGTTAAGTGTAATTGTAACTTAGGTTAGGATTTATTTTACATGTAATTTTGTACTTATTTTAGCTAGGTAGTTATTAAATAGTTAATAACTATTTAATAAATATTGTACCTAGTTAAAATAAATACAAAGTTGCCTGTAAAATAAAAATAAATACTTAGCTAGCTACAATGTAACTATTAGTTATATTGTAGCTAGCTTAGGGTTTATTTTATCGGTAAGTATTTAGTTTTAAATAGGATTAATTTATTTAATTATGTTAAATTTATTTGGTTTAATTTAAATTATATTTAAGTTAGGGGGGTTAGACTTAGGGTTAGACTTAGGGTTAGGGGTTAATACATTTCTTAAAGTGGCGGCGATGTCCGGTCGGCAGATTAGGGGTTAATAATTGTAGGTAGGTGGTGGCGACGTTGGGGGCGGCAGATTAGGGGTTAATAAATATAATGTAGGTGTCGGCGATGTTAGGGGCAGCAGATTAGGGGTTCATAGGTATAATGTAGGTGGCGGCGATGTCCGGTCGGCAGATTATGGGTTAAAAAAATTATTTTAGTGTTTGCAATGTGGGGGGGCCTCGGTTTAGGGGTTAATAGGTAGTTTATGGGTGTTAGTGTACTTTTTAACACTTTAGTTAAGAGCTTTATGTTCCGGCGTTAGCCCATAAAACTCTTAACTACTGACTTTTAAATGCGGTAGGAGTCTTGACAGGAGAGGGTGTACCGCTCACTTCTTCCAAGACTCGTAATACCGGCGTTATGCAAGTCCCATTAAAAAGATAGGATACGCAATTGACGTAAGGGGATTTGCGGTAAGCTTGAGTCGTGGAAGAAAAGTGAGCGGTACACCTGTACCTGCCAGACTCGTAATACCAGCGGGCGGTAAAAAGCAGCATTAGGACCCCTTAACGCTGCTTTTTTACCCTAACCCCAAACTCGTGATCTAGCCAAAAGTTTGCAAAATTAAGCAGATTCCAACACTGTCAGAGGCCCATTATAAGATGTCCACCGAGATAGAAAAAAGATCCCTAATAATCCAGTTCTGGAAGCGCACATCCCATTTGGGTAACAAAGTAAGAATGCCAGGGTAATTGCCTTTAAAAAAACAGGCTTTATTGAAGCTAAGTTAAAAAGTAGGTGCACAGTAGTAGGTCAAATGCGTTTTGTATGATTTCACTTTTTCAATGATCCATGTCCAGATTACTCACCTAACGCAAGTTTCGCCTGGACGATTTGACAGTAAAAGTTAAGTTTTATTTTTTTGGCTCCCTTTCTGCGGATCTACCTATGTGTTTAAGTGTGTGCCAAATAGTGGTTTTCTTTTTTCTTTGGGATTACAAAATATATGAAGTGACAAGGTTGTCACCAATTTTTTTGCCATAAAGAGCGTTGGGCCAGGCTGTTAACGTCTGTTATATGATGGGGTTCACGCCCTGTATATATCCACATATAAATGAGTGGCCCAAAGGATTTTAACCCATTTAAAATATCAGTTACTCAAAATTATGCCATGTTTGCCATCTGTTTATTGCAATATAAGATTATTTTTTTAATAAAATGTAAGATTGTTTAGGTTTTTGGAAAGTGTATTATTTTATTTAAAATAAAAATAATGCTATTTTTTTTTATAAATCTTTAGTTTGCAAATTGCAAACAGTTGCAGAATAAGAAGCTGACTGAATAAGAAGCCAACTTCAGCCTTGTACATTTTGCAGCTTTCTTGTTCTTAAATTCACAGTGGTTACCTTATAAATGAAACTCAGAATAAACCACTGTGAATGAAGAAAGCTGCAAAATGTTTAGTTTTTAGAATGGTTGTCTTTAGGTTGTTTGTTACATTAAAGTTGATTTTTAAAAAAAGCAAACAAAAAAAAGCTTTGAGTGGAGGTCACATGTTTCCTGTCTAGAGTGGAGCTCCAGTCTGCAGCCAGACCCTTCTCCAAAAAGTTGATTACTTCTATAAAAGGGTATTTACTCCCGTTTCTCCCCCTCCTTTTCTTAGCCATAGTATTTCAGACTTTGTTTAATTTGTTTTATATCCAGAGAAAACTCTTTAATTGTAGACATAATTTTTGGTATATGATTATCTGTGTCTTGAACAAAAAGAAGATGTCAACTGCATAAAGGGAAATCTGGTGCGAAACTCCATTAATAATAATCCCTAGAAAGATTTGGCATAGCTTAGTTGCTAATAGTTATATGGCAATATTGAAGAGTAGGGGGGAGAGGGGGCAGCACTGTCGGGTACCTCTCTGTAAGATAATTATACTATATTCTATCTCATTTATTGATAATTTTGCAATTGGAGAGCCATAACAAAATTATTAGAAACTAGGTTAAAATGTAATCTGCCATCGATTATTTGCTCTGACCAAACTGGATTTATGGATGCCTGATCTTCTGTAAAGAATACTCAGAGAATGACCCATATAATGAATCACTTTTGGCAGAGTGGTAAATCTAGAGACTTTTCTCAACCTTTCATCTTGCACTAGATGCGTAAAAGGCATTCGACAGAGGCGGAATGGCCCCACTTATTTACAACAATGATAAGCTTTAATTTCCAGGTTCCTTTTCTTAACTTTGTTCAGAAAATGTATGACTCTATAATCTGATACTTTTGAATTGAACAGAAATATTAGGCAAGGTTGTCCGTTGTCCCCATAGCTGTTTTATATAACAATAGAACATTTAGCTATCCTTCTGTGAGACTCAGTTGAATAGATACAGATTAGTTGGAGGGGCTTTCAAATTTGTCTATATGCTAACAATTTTTTAATAGTATTTATAATAAAAAAAGAAATCTTTGTAAGATAGTAAAAATGTTCTTATTGTAATCATATACAAAATGACTTCCCACCACACTGGGTTTAAATGATCACAATGAAAGAAATTATACTGAACATTGTAATATTATCATCTTGTTTAGTTTCTGTTACGGGTCTCTGAAAGAAATTTCTTCAGAGTGTCTTCTACCTGCCCTATTTTAAATAATATGAATGTATTTTTTATTTATTTTTATATCTTGTTTATACAAATTACAATGATCCTTCTAATTGTTAGAGCAGGAGAGGAGTTCAGTTACCTGGACATTCCCTACTTATTTTTGGAAGCTTTTCCTGTAGCACAAAATTATACAGGGTATTTCTTTTTTTTGTTATTTATATATGTAAGCATTGCTTTCCATTTACGTTTATATAGATATTTATCTAATAAACAATTGTTTGCATAATTTCAAGGCAAAACACAATTGTATAAAAATAGAATTTACTCTGTTTATTTCATAATTTCTTTATACACAATAGTAGTATGCAACATATGGAGATTATTTGTAAGAAATGGAAAGCAACATTCCCAGTAGATTAGTCTACTCTTAAAAAGAGTGATGGTTAAGAAAAAATTTTTTTAGAGCAATGTAAAGCAATCTATATGCTAGTGTAGTGGAAAACACTATTTGCCTGATTACAAGTGGAGCGAAAAACTGCGCCCAAGTGATAAGGGGTTTATCGCTGGGGTTTGTGCTTATTGGGCTTACCGCTCGTATTACGAGTTGAAAGTAAACACAATCGTGTGAGCGTAATCGCCATTTACCCTAGAATGGTTACCGTCACTTCAGAGCTCTGGTTAACTGTTTCGGAAAAACAAAAGGTGGCGCAAAACATATAAAAAAAAAATTACAAAGTACACTTACACTCATAATAACATCATCTAATAACAATTATTAAAACAAAATATTGCACACAAAATTTATAAAGACTCAAAG
This sequence comes from Bombina bombina, assembly GCF_027579735.1. NCBI lineage: Eukaryota > Metazoa > Chordata > Amphibia > Anura > Bombinatoridae > Bombina > Bombina bombina. The sequence continues at coordinate 149,904,761 of NC_069508.1, forward strand.
ATAGGAGGTCTCAGGTGTCATTAAAAAAGGCAGCAAACAGACTTTAAAATTGAGATACATACATATACATGTCTAATGATGTATATGTATGTATGTATATATACTGTGTGTGTGTATATATATATATATATATATATATATATATACACACACACACACACATACAGTATCCCATAAAAGTGATTACACCCCTCACATTTTTGTAAATATTTTATTATATCTTTTCATGTGACAACACTGAAGAAATGACACTTTGCTACAATGTAAAGTAGTGAGTGTACAGCCTGTATAACAGTGTAAATTTGCTGTCCCCTCAAAATAACTCAACACACAGCCATTAAAGTCTAAACCATTGGCGACAAAAGTGAGTACACCCCTAAGTGGAAATGTCCAAATTGGGCCCAAAGTGTCAATATTTGGTGTGGCCACCATTATTTTCCAGCACTGCCTTAACCCTCTTGGGTATGGAGTTCACCAGAGCTTCACAGGTTGCCACTGAAGTCCTCTTCCACTCCTCCATGACGACATCACGGAGCTGGTGGATGTTAGAGATCTTGCGCTACCCCACCTTCTGTTTGAGGATGCCCCACAGATGCTCAATAGGGTTTATGTCTGGAGACATCCTTGGTCAGTCCATCACCTTTACACTCAGCTTCTTTAGCAAGGCAGTGGTCGTCTTGGAGGTGTGTTTGGGGTCGTTATCGGCCCAGTCTACGAAGGGAGGGGATCATGCTCTGCTTCAGTATGTCACAATACATGTTGGAATTCATGGCTCCCTCAATGAACTGTAGCTCCCCTGTCCCGGCAGCACTCATGCAGGCCCAGACCATGACACTCCCACCACCATGCTTGACTGTAGGCAAGACACACTTGTCTTTGTAGTCCTCACCTGGTTGCCGCCCCACACGCTTGACACCATCTGAACCAAATAAGTTTATCTTGGTCTCATCAGACCAGAGGACATGGTTCCAGTAATCCATGTCCTTAGTCTGCTTGTCTTCAGCAAACTGTTTGTGGGCTTTGCTGTGCATCATCTTTAGAAGAGGCTTCTTTCTGGGATGACAGCCATGCAGACCAATATGATCCAGTGTGCGGTGTATGGTCTGAGCACTGACAAGCTGACCCCCCCCACGCCTTTCACCTCTGCAGCAATGCTTGCAGCACTCATGCGTCTATTTCCCAAAGACAACCTCTGGATATGAGGCTGAGTATGTGCACTCAACTTCTTTGGTCGACCATGGCGAGGCCTGTTCTTAGTGGAACCTGTCTTGTATAACCGCTGTATGGTCTTGCCCACCGTGCTGCAGCTCAGTTTCAGGGTCTTGGCAATCTTCTTACAGCCTAGGCCATCTTTATGTAGAGCAACAATTCTTTTTTTCAGATCCTCAGAGAGTTCTTTGCCATGAGGTGCCATGTTGAAATTCCAGTGACCAATATGAGAGAGTGTGAGAGCGATAACACCAAATTTAACACACCTGCTCCCCATTCACACCTGAGACCTTGTAACACTAACGAGTCACATGACACCATGGAGGGAAAATGGCTAATTGGGCCCAATTTGGACATTTCCACTACTTTGTTGCCAACGGTTTAGACATTAATGACTATGTGTTGAGTTATTTTGAGGGGACAGTAAATTTACACTGTTATACAGGCTGTACACTCAATACTTTACATTGTAGCAAAGTGTCATTACTTCAGTTTTGTCACATGAAAAGATATAATAAAATATTTACAAAAATGTGAGGGGTGTACTCACTTTTGTGGGATACTGTATATACAGATGTATTTATGTATTTACATGTGTTTATATGTATTAACAGACATATATACATATATAAACACACATATAATATATATATATATATATATATATATATATATATATATATATATATATATTATATAAGTGCATTGGAGCCCTTTGCTGTTAAGTAGATGAAAGCATGTAAAAGCATATTTATGCAATATTCATTTTAATAAAGGCTTTAACTATATATTTACTGTAAATATTTCCCATTCCAATGTTCTGCACATAGCAGAATATGTTCTATGAATTTATAAATATATATTCTTATATACATCTGTATTTATCTTTACCTATGTATAGATATATTTGTTACCTTAATATCATCAGAGATATATAGAAATACGTATTTCTGAATAAATAGAACATATTCTGTTATGTAAAGAACATTGGAATATGAAATATTCATATTTTCATTTGGGGTTAGAGCAAATGAGAATATGCAATCAGGTTTGGGGGAATACATGAATGTGCACGTCTGGGGAAGGGGATACATTGTCCCCGAAATGTTACATTGACACTGTCACAGTAAAGACTTTTTGAAAAGAACCAGAGAGTGCAATTTTTTTGCTGTTTTATTTATATCTACTAGCACCCTGGCAGACGAGTTGGAGGTGAGAGTGCACTTCTTTGCTACATTTTTATATATATATATATATATATATTCCAACTTTGCATTTTTGCACTCGTCGGGTTACGGCGAGAGCAAAAACTGTTTACTTTCAACCCGGCAAACGCAAAAATCTTCATTCTAGCGCAATTTGCACTCCACTCGTAATCTGGACCTATGATGTTTTCTTTAAAAAAGCAAAATAGATTGAATATTTTATATCTTATTTTCCATACTGGCATTTTTCTTCCCTTTTTTTGGTGTATAGGGTTACCACCCAGCTGGTATTTTACCAACACAGACAGTATTTTTAAGGCTCAGGTCAAAGTTGAAACTTAATAAATATAGAAATAAAGAAGATATTTTGGGGGAACTTATTCTAAGTGTGTTAGAATATAATTGTAAACCAATGATTATTTCATATCAGTCCTAGCAGCTTTAGTGCCGAAGTTACGCTGTATAATTATTTATGCAAATGTATGCTAATGAGCAATGCATGGCCAATATTTATTTTTCCAGAAAACAAGGCAACCCTAGAAGTGTAGTGACGTATGGAGGGTCCCACCTGCTTTATACTTTGCACATAATGCACACACCTGGCTACTGGAAATAGAAGAAGATTTCTACATTCAGTCTTAGAAATTAGTATCCCAATGAATCACAAAGTAATGTCCCCAACTTGGATTTAAACTTGACACCTTAACATTCTGCAAAGTATTTCTAGAGAGAGAAACATATCTCTCTACAGCACATAGAAAATCCCACTTTCATATGATTTGTTCTTCCTTTTAAACATCTGAATAATTATCTAAATTGGGTAAGAAAACGTTATATTGCTCTAAATGTAGATATGAAAATGCAAATATAGTGCATTGCTCCTGACAATGCCTCAAAATGGCACAAGTTTTCATATTATCTATCCAAGATTTAAAAATAAGTATTGCATTTGCTTTTAATACATAGCACATTATATTCTTAAAGAGACACTAAATATCCTATAATTTCAAGACATTTCTGTTGCCCTTCTATAGAATAACATATCAGCCAAGTCTAAACATTTTAAAAACAAATTAACATCTTATCTGTGGAAATTGTTTTTCAATAACCAAAGCCCGCCAACCCCTTAGCTTATTTGGAGCAGCCAATGCAGACTTGGGTCTGCAGCAGACAAGGCTAGCCACTGTCATTATTAAAATGTATGTTTTTGCAGTTGTCATCTGTTGAAGCCAATTAGGAACATATATGTAGCAGGGTTATCTTTGAGAAATTTGCAATAGGGCAAGGGGCACAATTAGCATTGTGCAGTTATTTTACTGTTCCATTAATGAAAGAAAGAGACTTTGAAACCTGATGGAAGGAACTTAAATTTGAAAAAAAGTGGGGAACTTCCGGGCAGCGGCCATGACTGGTCGCATAGCTGTGTGCTGCTACGGCTTTCTTGTGATAATTGCAAAAATTCACCTCACAGCCGATTGATTTTCTAAATATTTTCCTGAAACCAGCTTATATATTAGATGCTGCATCTACCCAACCTTGTTCCTCGAGAATTGCTGATGGCATCGGCGCCTGGAGCCGTTTTAAAATCTCGGCCTACTTTTACCCCCCGGCAGGGTGCCTTGGGCCCTGTCGTTATGTGGCACTTCTAGTGCTTTAATTTGGAGCAGACTACCTGGGAATCTACACCCCTGTTCACATCCCATATTCCTGTGATCAATCACTATGGACACTGCTAGGGCTACAATCGATGACATGTACTGCCTGCTACAGGGCTACATCAAGGCATATGAAGCGCATTGTAGTAGAGATCCCGCGCGGGGCAAGGTAGGTGCCTTTGAACAGTCTGTCAAAGCTGCTTCCCCTATATCTAGGGGGGAGAGAGATGGCGCCTGGAGGGCTGGGAGTCAGCCACCCACCAACAAAGTATTCCTTGCAACCGCCACTGATAACTTAATTGAGCCGGAGCAACGCTGTCAAAAGAAAATGGCTGCAGCTACCGCGCACACCACCGGGAGCCAGGAGTGCCGGATAGCTGAGAAAAGCAATTGCCCAATTTTGAGAAGCTCCTCGCGCAAACTGATAGCGGAGGTTTGGACATTCGGACCCTACAATATACCTACCGGAACCCCTGAAAAGGCACTACTGCGGTTGATAACCGCACCGAGACCTGTACCTGCACAGCTTGGCGACTTTTCCATCGTTACACCACCCAGTGTCCTGCTGCAGGCGGCGAAAAGGCCACTAAGATGGATTGTATGTTGTCTACCCTGGGGAGGTCCTGGGTGCTTTGCCTTCGCTGTCTACAAAAGCATGGTGATTACCTTTGCTGTTTATAAAAGTACGGTGAGGGCTGGAATAGGCTGAGTCATAACTAACTGTACAGATATCAAATCCCCTGTCTATTGATATCGTTACTTGGGACCCTCCACATTGGGGCAAATTTGTACACATGCCATCCTTATGTAATATAACTTCACCACTATTATGGGGTCTTCATCCCTGTCATAACTCTGGGGTCCCTATTTACTGCTAGTTCTTGAATCAACTGGGACTAATGAAGATGCACAGAGATATTTTGCCTCATACCCTGATGTCCTGTTTGTTTGTTTTTTTATTTGTTGTTATGCTTTATTTGTTAGACCTTTGCAATAACTTTATACTTTATCAGATTGTTGGCACATACTGCATAGCTCATGTATACACTTGGGTTTGATTATGATGTTGTGTAAATGTTTACTTATTGAGGGAAAACAAGATGCATATTGTGGTTCTCTGAGGACTTTTACCATCTTTCTGCCTGCGGCCGGGGCAGAGATTTTGGTTTATACTGTACTGGACGATACCATACTGCGCAGTCTCCCTAATGCTTATCTCTATTGTTCTAACTATAATTAGTTCTCTTGTTTCTATGATAGGCAGTTCTATATTACCACAATTCCCTACTATGTTATATTATATTTACATATTTGTGCCTTACAAACTCTAGCCAGTCAATTGCTATACACGATGATGACACTGTTTATAAATGGTGGTGGTTAGTCAAACTTAGCTTAGACTCCTTAGCCTCTAGAATGATACCTAAATCTAATAACGACTATTCAAAGTCCAAGTTTTAGACTATCTGTATAACTATTAATTGCCTTATGGGATATGGTCTATTCATGTGTAGAGGGCTCTGACCACATGGTATGATAACCAAACTCTTATCTTTTGAAAGGTCCCTAGCTTTTAGTTCAGAGCTCCCATGGGGTCATAAGTGATCTGTTTAGAATCAGCTTTCCAGTCTTTTAAGATAAATTAAGTTGGCCCACTTACTGGCATAATTAAACTTCACAGTATGCCTAAGATTATGATTCTTTATGCTAAGCGATAAGATAAAATAGAAATTCAAGGAGTTCCCTCTATTTGGCTCCTTTGCGCAATAACTAAATGATTGAACAGACAAGTGCCTTAGCAGGACAACCTTTTGAGATTATGGGTTCCATATGGTAAGCTCACTTTACCGCTGTGTAGTTTCCCAATACTCATTCTCACAGTTATTTGTTTAAATAAATCTTGATTCTAGCTACTTTCTTTATAGTTCTATGAAAGAAGTTTTAAACGTAAGCCCTTCTTAAACCTATAAAAAACTTTAACATCTGAGGTAAACATAACAAGATCCACGAGCGGTCTTTCTAGTACAGGTAGCCTCCCGACGCAATAAGAAAACCATTTGGGTAGGGGTCCATGAGTGGCCCCTTAACTAAAAGGGGGAGACTTACATTATTGTTGGCATGAATGAAGCATATGTCTACATAACATTGTTAACACTATCTATTCTATGTGTTATCCTATTAGTGGATAGTATTATCAACGCTTGTATTCCCAGTTTTTTCAGCTCTGTATTGTACTTTCTATGCTAGTATTTATGGAATGTTTTATTGTGAGATATGTATGCCAAATTTTACCTCAATAAAAAATATAAAAAAAAAAAGTACCAAAAACATTTATTAAAAAAATGAATCAATGTATTACTTATTGGATTGATACAGTGATACTGAGTTGAAAAATGAAAGAAATATAAATATATAAAAAGTGGAAAGCTTATATTAAACCAAAAGAGTAATATTATATCCTTTTTTAAATCTTTAATGTACTAATTATGCTTTTTCATAAGGGTAGAGGGCATTTTTAAATTTGTTTTATTACAATGCATGTAATATATTTTGAGTACAATTGTTTGTTTTTAAAAATAATCTAAAAGAAGCTGGAAATTATATATTAGTATAGATTAGATGGCAACACTACATTATACTAGTGATTTATACTAGAAAATATGAGATAATATGTTCATTGTTCTTTTATTAAGTGCTTCTAATATTTTTTCTATATTTTGTACTCTAGGGTTAACGCATAAATAAAATTAGAAAAATATATCAAAAACAGATTTTAAATTTAAAGGGATATGAAACCTAAAAAAGGGAGTTCATAATTCAGATAGAGCATGATACTTTAAACAACTTTTTATTTACTTCTATTATCAAATTTTCTTAATTCTCTTGGTTTCTTTTGTTGAAAAACAGGGTCATAAGCTTAGTAGCCTGCCTATTTCTGGAGCACTATATAGCAGCAGTATTTCAACAATGTTAATCCATTTGCAAGAACACTTGCTGCCAGTACTAGTGCTTCAGATGCCTACCTAGGTATCTCTTCAAGACAGAATATAATTGGAGAGAAGCAAATTTGATATTAGAAGTAAATTGGAAAGTTTTTTTTTTAAATGGTTTGCTCTGTTTGAATCGCAAAATAAATGCTTAGGGTTTCGTGTCACTTTAAAAGAAAAGGGTGCTGTTGTAAAGCCTATCCTCCCTTAGTTTTAACAAGTAGCAATTCGTTTTAGTGTGACCCTGGTGAACTGGGTAACTTAGCAAGTAAAGAAATACATTCCCTATAACTATTTATTAGCCATTCCCAGATGTTTATCACCCTTTCACCATACAATATAGCGTCATGCTTTTAGCAGATTCTTGTAAAATAAATATGCCAGAATCTATTAGTCATAACTGCTTAAAAAAATACCCTTTCTTGTAGTATCATAAACAAGAGATTTATCATAAATAATAGCTGCAGGTTCCAGTACATAAATGTAGCACATTCTGTCTGACTCAGCACCTTTCTGTCTGCTGATTTAAAAAAAAAATAAAACTGTAGTTTTGTGTTGACAAATTTGCGCCCCCTAGTGTGTGATTTAGTTAACTCACCAGACTAGTGGCTGAGTGTCATGGCAACCATGAGGACGCGAGCTGTATAAGGAAAACTACTAATTCCAGTCCCAGCATAGCCTGAAAGGTATATTCAGCACACAGAGTCCTGAGCCAGCACAGAGGACCCAAGGCCACTTACTGGGTGTGTAAATGACCTGTATTAGCAATCAGCTAAGGTGTTGTCTTTATCTGATCACAGATTTTAGTTATATTAGTAACCTAAATGCTGCTGAAACCTTCAATCTGTTCCTTTTGTGTATTCACATGGTATTTAAATCAATATTCCTTTAATCCTCTGTGTGTTTCAGTTTAATAGTATTGCTGCTTATATTTTTAATGTGTATTGCAATTGTGAATGTTTGTTTATATGATTGATTTATTATCAATGCCAATTAATAACCTGGGTCTAGCATGCCAGTCTGTGTTTTATTAGTGTTTAAACAGTTAGCTAAATTCACTTTTCTTTAGTGACATTTCTTGCTTTATTAGACTAAACTAAGCTCTTATATACTTTAGTTAGAAAAAAAAACACCTTTAATGACATTGAGGGATCTTTCTCACTGCATATTTTACATTTATATATACAAGCTGTATTCAGCATATATAATTACTATTATTTGTAATATTTAGTTCAGCATCTTTACAACTGATTATCTTCCCTCTTATGCTTTATTAATGTAATAATTATATTTCATGTGTTTATAAGAATGCATATTTTATTTTTATCTGGGTGTTTGATAGTTATTTACTATAAAATATTATTATTCTCATTGTGTCTGTTAGAGCACTATCGTAGATTCTTGCCACTAAAGACTTTAATCCTGCACACTTAAAGGGACAGTCAACACCAGAATGTTTGTTGTTTAAAAAGAAAGATAATCCCTTTATTACTCATTCCCCAGTTTTGCATAACCAACACTGTGATAGAAATACACTTTTTACATCTGTAATTACCTTGTATCTAAGCCTCTGCAAACTGCCCCCTTATTTCAGTTCTTTTGACAGACATCCATTTTAGCCAATCAGTGCTCACTCCTGGGTAACTTCACGTGCATGAGCTCAATGTTATCTATATGAAACTCATGAACTAATGCCCTCTAGTGGTCAAAATGCATTCAGATTAGAGGCAGTCTTCAAGGTCTAAGAAATTATCATATGAACCTCCTAGTTTTAGTTTTCAACTAAGAATACCAAGAGAACAAAGCAAAATTGGTGATAAAAGTTAATTGGAAAGTTGTTTAAAATTACATTCTCTATTTAAATCATGAAAGTTTTTTTTGGACTTGACTGTCCCTTTAACATACGTTTTATTGTCTTGTTAATGTGAATGTAAATTTTGATGCTAAAGTGCCCGGTTTTTAAAAATTTGATTTAAACACTTTAATTCATCAAAATTTACATTTCACTCCTGTTGTGGATAAAAACTTACCTTTTAAACTTGACAGCAGCTCCAGCTTCCTCCGCTCGTCGCAAGCCATTTCTGACTTCAGAAATGATGAACAGGTCATCCTCCAATCACGGCTTCCCCCCCCCCCCGGGGGAATCAGTATCTGATTCAATGTTGTGATTGGAGGAAGCCAGATTCCTCATTTTAGACCCAGGAAGAGGCTTTGCGACGGATGGAGGAAGCTGGATCAGCTGTCAAGATTAAAAGGTAAGTATTTTTTCACAACAGGAGTGAAATGTAAATTTTGATGAATTAAAGTGCCCCTGTTTTTAATCGAATTTTTAAAAAACGGGCACTTTAACATCAAATTTACATTCACTTTAAATAAAGTAAAGATAGTGCTACTGATACAAGCCAGCAGCAGCACAAAAAGGCTTTTTTTTCAATGGGGTCAGGACTGGCCAAGAAAAAAAAATACATGTTGGTGATTTACAATATGAATCTTGCATTTTCAATTTATTTGACTACGGAAATCACTTGAAGGTCTCTAATATTTTTTTCAATTCTTGTTAGAGTTTGGGATGATGGGACTTTTGCAACAAATGACCATGAAGGAGCAATAGATTGACAAATATGATTATTAGCTAATGGTTTGCTGTACTCAAAAATCTGAAGCAAACAATCTTTACATTTAAAGGGATATTAAACTGTAAATAGAAGCTAGTCAGGGGTCAAGTCCTACAAAAAAAGTGTGGGGACTCACCAAGACTTCTATACCCCCTTACAATTGATATTTTTATATATTCATATATATATATATATATATATATATATATATATATATATACACACACACACACATACACACTGTATTTATATGTATATAATCTATACACTTAGGTTAACGAAAGAGTTTCACCCACTTAAGGTGCAATAGTCCTATTTCTGCTGAGGGGAGCTAAATAACACCAGAGCAAGCCACAAAGAATTGTAAGCACCATGTGTTCCACAAAGAGTGAGGTGATCACACAGCAGGATCACTGACAGGCTTGCATTTAGTGTATTGTAGGAAGTGTTTCTGCCCATTACTAGAGGATCTCACTTCCCTCAAACCAGACTGTGCCCCAGCTCTTTTTAAACAACAGCAGCAGCAGTGTTTACTGAAGACTTTCTGTTTTCTGTCCAGAGGGAACTTAGTTCCTCCTTCAAAATTAGTGCAGACCCTCCGTTTCCATGCGTTCCCACTCGACTTGACCCCTGTAGTTAGTAGATATAATGATGTATTCAAATCAAAGTTTAGCCTTAGAATAACATATAGCTGTATTGTTTTCAATTATATTAGTTGATTAAATATTGAAAATGTAAGTATAAAAGTTTAGTTTCTATAAAGTAATGTACTCCGCCATGTTTGAACTAGTTTTCTATTAATCTCTGTGCAAAAAAGCTATGTGGAGACATTTGTAGATAATCCTATGTTTCACTAAGCCTTGTTTGGAGAATCTCTTTTATTGCATGTTTTATATTGGTTCCTAATAGTTCTCAGCACAAAATATAGATAAGGGGAAAACTTAAGTTCAAACACGGCGGCACCCAATAATTTATAGAAACTCAGTGAAATTTAGAAAACCAGCAATTTTCAGAGTTAAAAGATAAAAATAATAAAAAAATTACATGCACTATTTTTTTGTAGAGTTTTTTTTTTTACTATAATTTTCTATTATAGCCCTTTAAATTACCGGAAGAGGGAACAAAATAATTAAACTATACTGCAAAGTCTGTTAACTACACATAGTTAAACATTTTATGTTACAACATCATACTGTTTATTATCCTTTTAAACTAACATAACAGCATCAGGCACTTCTTAATAATTCTTATTGACTTAAAACCCAAAATATTTCATTCATGATTCAGGTAGAGAATACAATTTTAAACATTCCAATTTACTTATATTATCTAATTTGCTTAATTCTTTAAATATCCTTTGCTGGATAATTATCAATGCATATGGGTGAGCCAATCACACAAGGCATCTATGTGCAGCCACCAGTCAGCAGCTACTAAGCATATCTAGATATGCTTTTCAGCAAAGGATATCAAGAGAATGAAGAAAAATAGATAATAGAAGTAAATTAGAAAGTTCTTTAAAATTGTATTCTCTTTCTGAATCATAAAAGAAAAAATGTGGGGTTCATGTCCCTTTAAAGATACCTTGTACAAATGCTCAGAGGATCAGCAGGAAGTGCCTATCAAATAATGAGCATCAATAAGACATACCTATGAACCAATCAACATTAGCAGGAAGTACCTATCAGCCAATGACCATTAATAGGGCATTCTATCAACCAATGAGCGTTAGCAGGTAGTAGCTATCATCCAATGAACATTAGCAGAAAATATCTATCAACCAATGAGCATTAGCAAGAAGTACCTATAAACTAATGACCATTATTAGGATGTACCTGAAAGCCAGTGGACATAAGTAAGTACACAATCAATACAGCTGTATTGGTTCCAATTTAAGGTTAAAAAGGTTTACTTAGATAGTGATCTTTCTTACAGATGGCAATGTCTCTTAAAAGGACATGAAACCCAAAGGTTTGCTTTCATTTTTAAAAAGTTCTTCTTTCTCATGTTATTATTTGTTGAAGAGATATCTAGATAGGTAGCATATGTACATGTCTGGCAATAGTGCTGCCATTTAATGTTCTTGCTAATGTATAACATTGTTGCAAAACTTCTACCATATAATGCTGCAGACACAAGCATGCTACTGAACTCACCTTCTCGCTTTTCAACAAAGGATAACAAAAAACAAATAAAATGTGATAATAGAACTACATTGGAAAGCTGTTTAACATTTGCTGAATCATGAAAGAAAAAAAAAGGGGGTTTCATGTCTCTAACTAAAAAATGAAAAAATCGAACCTGATAAAAATGATAAAATAATGTAAATGTTTTTTAACACCTAAATAATACTTAGTGTTTTAATTTAGGGAAATATGGCTCAAAGAGTGCTGGTTGGATTTGAGGCCTTGGACAAGTATTCTCGTGATGTAATGGCAAAGCTTGCAAAGGTTGGTAGTGTTTTATATTCAGTACAACAGTATATCTGTGTTTTATATTCAGTATATACAGTATATCTGTGTTTTATATTCAGTACAACAGTATATCTGTGTTTTATATTCAGTACAACAGTATATCTGTGTTTTATATTCAGTACAACAGTATATCTGTGTTTTATATTCAGTATATACAGTATATCTGTGTTTTATATTCAGTACAACAGTATATCTGTGTTTTATATTCAGTACAACAGTATATCTGTGTTTTATATTCAGTATATACAGTATATCTGTGTTTTATATTCAGTACAACAGTATATCTGTGTTTTATATTCAGTATATACAGTATATCTGTGTTTTATATTCAGTACAACAGTATATCTGTGTTTTATATTCAGTATATACAGTATATCTGTGTTTTATATTCAGTACAACAGTATATCTGTGTTTTATATTCAGTATATACAGTATATCTGTGTTTTATATTCAGTACAACAGTATATCTGTGTTTTATATTCAGTATATACAGTATATCTGTGTTTTATATTCAGTATATACAGTATATCTGTGTTTTATATTCAGTATATACAGTATATCTGTGTTTTATATTCAGTACAACAGTATATCTGTGTTTTATATTCAGTATATACAGTATATCTGTGTTTTATATTCAGTACAACAGTATATCTGTGTTTTATATTCAGTATATACAGTATATCTGTGTTTTATATTCAGTACAACAGTATATCTGTGTTTTATATTCAGTATATACAGTATATCTGTGTTTCATATTCAGTACATACAGTATATCTGTGTTTTATATTCAGTATATACAGTATATCTGTGTTTTATATTCAGTATATACAGTATATCTGTGTTTTATATTCAGTATATACAGTATATCTGTGTTTTATATTCAGTACAACAGTATATCTGTGTTTTATATTCAGTACAACAGTATATCTGTGTTTTATATTCAGTATATACAGTATATCTGTGTTTTATATTCAGTACAACAGTATATCTGTGTTTTATATTCAGTATATACAGTATATCTGTGTTTTATATTCAGTACAACAGTATATCTGTGTTTTATATTCAGTACAACAGTATATCTGTGTTTTATATTCAGTATATACAGTATATCTGTGTTTTATATTCAGTACAACAGTATATCTGTGTTTTATATTCAGTATATACAGTATATCTGTGTTTTATATTCAGTACAACAGTATATCTGTGTTTTATATTCAGTACAACAGTATATCTGTGTTTTATATTCAGTATATACAGTATATCTGTGTTTTATATTCAGTACAACAGTATATCTGTGTTTTATATTCAGTACAACAGTATATCTGTGTTTTATATTCAGTATATACAGTATATCTGTGTTTTATATTCAGTACAACAGTATATCTGTGTTTTATATTCAGTATATACAGTATATCTGTGTTTTATATTCAGTACAACAGTATATCTGTGTTTTATATTCAGTATATACAGTATATCTGTGTTTTATATTCAGTATATACAGTATATCTGTGTTTTATATTCAGTATATACAGTATATCTGTGTTTTATATTCAGTACAACAGTATATCTGTGTTTTATATTCAGTACAACAGTATATCTGTGTTTTATATTCAGTATATACAGTATATCTGTGTTTTATATTCAGTACAACAGTATATCTGTGTTTTATATTCAGTATATACAGTATATCTGTGTTTTATATTCAGTACAACAGTATATCTGTGTTTTATATTCAGTATATACAGTATATCTGTGTTTCATATTCAGTACATACAGTATATCTGTGTTTTATATTCAGTATATACAGTATATCTGTGTTTTATATTCAGTATATACAGTATATCTGTGTTTTATATTCAGTACAACAGTATATCTGTGTTTTATATTCAGTACAACAGTATATCTGTGTTTTATATTCAGTATATACAGTATATCTGTGTTTTATATTCAGTACAACAGTATATCTGTGTTTTATATTCAGTATATACAGTATATCTGTGTTTTATATTCAGTACAACAGTATATCTGTGTTTTATATTCAGTACAACAGTATATCTGTGTTTTATATTCAGTATATACAGTATATCTGTGTTTTATATTCAGTACAACAGTATATCTGTGTTTTATATTCAGTACAACAGTATATCTGTGTTTCATATTCAGTACATACAGTATATCTGTGTTTTATATTCAGTATATACAGTATATCTGTGTTTTATATTCAGTACAACAGTATATCTGTGTTTCATATTCAGTATATACAGCATATCTGTGTTTTATATTCAGTACATACAGTATATCTGTGTTTTATATTCAGTATATACAGTATATCTGTGTTTTATATTCAGTATATACAGTATATCTGTGTTTTATATTCAGTACAACAGTATATCTGTGTTTTATATTTAGTATATACAGTATATCTGTGTTTTATATTCAGTATATACAGTATATCTGTGTTTTATATTCAGTACAACAGTATATCTGTGTTTTATATTCAGTATATACAGTATATCTGTGTTTTATATTCAGTACAACAGTATATCTGTGTTTTATATTCAGTATATACAGTATATCTGTGTTTTATATTCAGTATATACAGTATATCTGTGTTTTATATTCAGTACATACAGTATATCTGTGTTTTATATTCAGTATATACAGTATATCTGTGTTTTATATTCAGTATATACAGTATATCTGTGTTTTATATTCAGTATATACAGTATATCTGTGTTTTATATTCAGTATATACAGTATATCTGTGTTTTATATTCAGTACAACAGTATAAATGTGTTTTATATTCAGTATATACAGTATATCTGTGTTTTATATTCAGTATATACAGTATATCTGTGTTTTATATTCAGTATATACAGTATATCTGTGTTTTATATTCAGTACAACAGTATATCTGTGTTTTATATTCAGTATATACAGTATATCTGTGTTTTATATTCAGTATATACAGTATATCTGTGTTTTATATTCAGTACAACAGTATATCTGTGTTTTATATTCAGTATATACAGTATATCTGTGTTTTATATTCAGTACAACAGTATATCTGTGTTTTATATTCAGTATATACAGTATATCTGTGTTTTATATTCAGTATATACAGTATATCTGTGTTTTATATTCAGTATATACAGTATATCTGTGTTTTATATTCAGTATATACAGTATATCTGTGTTTTATATTCAGTACAACAGCATATCTGTGTTTTATATTCTATACAGTATATCTGTATTTTATATTCAGTATATACAGTATATCTGTGTTTTATATTGAGTATATACAGTATATCTGTGTTTTATATTCAGTATATACAGTATATCTGTGTTTTATATTGAGTATATACAGTATATCTGTGTTTTATATTCAGTACAACAGTATATCTGTGTTTCTAAACAAGGCTTAACGGAGCATAAAAGTTCAAAAAGAAAAGGCTGTAACGCATTAGAAGCTTTTATGTTAGCACTTTTACCTGCATATAACGCATTAGAAGCTTTTATGTTAGCACTTTTACCTGCATATAACGCATTAGAAGCTTTTATGTTAGCACTTTTACCTGCATATAACGCATTAGAAGCTTTTATGTTAGCACTTTTACCTGCATATAACTCATTAGAAGCTTTTATTTTAGCACTTTTACCTGCATATAACTCATTAGAAGCTTTTATTTTAGCACTTTTACCTGCATATAACACATTAGCTTTTATTTTAGCACTTTTACCTGCATATAACGCATTAGAAGCTTTTATTTTAGCACTTTTACCTGCAT
Organism: Bombina bombina; assembly: GCF_027579735.1. NCBI lineage: Eukaryota > Metazoa > Chordata > Amphibia > Anura > Bombinatoridae > Bombina > Bombina bombina. Next base: position 149,920,695 of record NC_069508.1, read on the forward strand.
ATAACACATTAGCTTTTATTTTAGCACTTTTACCTGCATATAACACATTATAAGGTTTTATTTTAGCACTTTTACCTTCATATAACACATTAGAAGCTTTTATTTTAGCACTTTTACCTGCATATAACACATTAGCTTTTATTTTAGCACTTTTACCTGCATATAACACATTAGCTTTTATTTTAGCACTTTTACCTGCATATAACACATTAGCTTTTATTTTAGCACTTTTACCTGCATATAACACATTAGCTTTTATTTTAGCACTTTTACCTGCATATAACACATTAGAAGCTTTTATTTTAGCACTTTTACCTGCATATAACACATTAGCTTTTATTTTAGCACTTTTACCTGCAAATAACACATTAGCTTTTATTTTAGCACTTTTACCTGCATATAACACATTAGCTTTTATTTTAGCACTTTTACCTGCATATAACACATTAGCTTTTATTTTAGCACTTTTACCTGCATATAACACATTAGCTTTTATTTTAGCACTTTTACCTGCATATAACACATTAGAAGCTTTTATTTTAGCACTTTTACCTGCATATAACACATTAGAAGCTTTTATTTTAGCACTTTTACCTGCATATAACACATTAGCTTTTATTTTAGCACTTTTACCTGCAAATAACGCATTAGAAGCTTTTATTTTAGCACTTTTACCTGCAAATAACGCATTAGAAGCTTTTATGTTAGCACTTTTACCTGCATATAACGCATGAGAAGCTTTTATTTTAGCACTTTTACCTGCATATAACACATTAGAAGCTTTTATTTTAGCACTTTTACCTGCATATAACACATTAGAAGCTTTTATTTTAGCACTTTTACCTGCATATAACACATTAGAAGCTTTTATTTTAGCACTTTTACCTGCATATAACTCATTAGAAGCTTTTATTTTAGCACTTTTACCTGCATATAACACATTAGCTTTTATTTTAGCACTTTTACCTGCATATATCACATTAGATATATCCGGCATCCGTCCTTGTCCCTGTGGGCCCTTTGCGGTGGTGTCTCTTACCCCCGTGTCGCTTCCTGCATCCGATTCCCCCGGAGAGCTGTCTGTCTGCGAGTCAGGAGTGTTCGTCTCGCGTCTTGTGTAACGGTTGCCACGTCTGGCCCAACCGGAAGTGCGCTGGCGTTCCCTTCCGGTGCGTTCCCTGGTCCAGCGATACACAGTTCCGTGTGTATAATCCTGTTCATCTCGATAGAACTTCTCCCGTTTTCTGGTTTGTAGTTCTTTTTTTATTTCAGCTATCTCCTTGTTAATTGTAGCCAACTTAGATTCGATATCGGCAGTAGATAGATCCATTTTCAGTGCATCCTCTATTTGCTTGATCTCAATCTTCTGCTCGTCTATGGCTTTCTGTAAATAATCCACCGTGAGCACTATAATGTCTAGCGAGCATTTATTCAAAATGCACTCATATTTCATGCAATATTCTTTATTATCTACCAATAGGGTGGGTCTGGAGCTCATGGAATTCTTCGCACCCTATGGTATTCCGCAAGCGTGGTGGCATGTAATTCAAATGTCATTTGTTTTTTCGCCACTCTTTCATAACTGAAGCCAGCTTTAAAAGTTATGAAAGAGTGGCGAAAAAACAAATGACATTTGAATTACATGCCACCACGCTTGCGGAATACCATAGGGTACGAAGAATTCCATGAGCTCCAGACCCACCCTATTGGTAGATAATAAAGAATATTGCATGAAATATGAGTGCATTTTGAATAAATGCTCGCTAGACATTATAGTGCTCACGGTGGATTATTTACAGAAAGCCATAGACGAGCAGAAGATTGAGATCAAGCAAATAGAGGATGCACTGAAAATGGATCTATCTACTGCCGATATCGAATCTAAGTTGGCTACAATTAACAAGGAGATAGCTGAAATAAAAAAAGAACTACAAACCAGAAAACGGGAGAAGTTCTATCGAGATGAACAGGATTATACACACGGAACTGTGTATCGCTGGACCAGGGAACGCACCGGAAGGGAACGCCAGCGCACTTCCGGTTGGGCCAGACGTGGCAACCGTTACACAAGACGCGAGACGAACACTCCTGACTCGCAGACAGACAGCTCTCCGGGGGAATCGGATGCAGGAAGCGACACGGGGGTAAGAGACACCACCGCAAAGGGCCCACAGGGACAAGGACGGATGCCGCAGAGGGAAATGCCACAACAACGCCAAACAAGACAGAGAAACAAGACTTGATAGTGAACGTCTCGGGAACACCCTTGACGGCCGCAGAGGAAAAAGTACTGAGTAAGGGTCTTTCTTTTTGCCCTAGCAAAGACTGTAATTTCTTTGACTTACAACAAGATCTAAATAGACTGTTTAGGAATATTAAATTGAAATCCTTTTTCTCTAGTAATGAATTGCATATAAATGTGAAAGATTATACTGAGTTAAACATTCGCAAATTTGGGTTAAATAACAAAAGTAATTTTATGCCTAACAGCTATAATCATTGTGTAGATACCTATATAGATTTGGTATGCAAAGATATTAACAAACTAAGAGATAATGTCTATAATAAAAAGGGAATACACACTAAGTCAATTAATAGAAACAACCTTGCAAAAGCAGAGAGAGAGGCCTTGATAACATTGAAAGATAAAAAAGACACGATCTATAAGCAGGCTGATAAGGGTGGTGCCTTAGTGGTACTTAATAAAGGTTATTATGTAGATGAACTAAGATCACAATTATGTGATACAGAAGTATATCAGCTATTGAACCATAATCCAACATGGGCAATACAGAGAGAAATAATTGGTTGTTTGGAAAATGCTATTAACAATGGGTTAATTGATAATGAAACTAAAAAGTTTTTGTTTGTAGAAAATGGGATAATACACGTTTTTTATACTTTACCAAAAGTACATAAAAAACTAGATAAGCCACCAGGGAGGCATATAGTGGCCAGCACAGAGTCTATCTTTTACAATATATCTATATATTTGGATAAAATCCTAAGGGGATTTGTTGAACAATCCACTTCTTACATAAAAGATACTGGAGATTTTCTAGACAAAATACAGAACCTTATGGCACCAGATAGATGTATATTGTATAGTCTTGATGTGGTCAGTCTATATACCTCTATTGAACATGACGGCGGATTGGGCGCTGTAAGAAATGTTCTGGCAACAAGTGGTATATATACTGTCCAACAGCAAGATTTTCTGCTGAACCTGTTGAGTATAATCTTGTATTGCAACTACTTTCTTTTTGAGGACAATTTTTATGTGCAAGTTAAGGGTACTGCAATGGGATCCAATGTCGCCCCTACCTATGCGAATTTATTTATGTCAACATTTGAGGAGGCGTTTGTCTATCAAAATAAGATGTTTCTTCTATATGGCGCCACCTGGTGGCGGTATATAGACGATATCTTTGGAATATGGTGGGGCGACATTGGATCCCTATTGGAATTTGTGGAGGATTTGAATAGAGCCACAAGATGTATTAAGTTTACCCTTACTTGGGATGACCAATCTATCAATTTTTTAGATACTTTGGTGTATAAAGAAGGTGGTGGCCTTAAAACAGACCTATACAGGAAGACTACAGATAAGAACAGTCTATTATACTATACAAGTGCGCACCCACTCTCTCTAATTAAATCTTTACCTAGAAGTCAGATGACTAGAGTGAAAAGAATTGTATCAGGTGAACAGCTCATTGAAACTGGATTGGAAGAGATGGGAGAGAAATTTAGAGATAGGGGCTATCCAGTTGACCTTATAAATAATGAAATAAAGAGAGCTAAGCAAGATACATTGACCAGTGGTAATAAAAAGAAAGTGGACAATAGAGAAGGTAGAATTATCTTTGTCTCAGAATATAGTAATCAAAGTTACAAAATACAAAGAATTGTCAATAAATACTGGTTTTTGTTAAGAGACTTTCATCCAGATAATAAGGTTTTTGCTAATGGACCAATGCCAGCATATAGAAAAGGTACCAGCATTAAAGATAAACTTGTAAGAGCAGATATAGGGAGTAAGAAGTTGAAACAAAGTTATATCTCTGGAAAAGGCTTGGGTTGTTATCCCTGCTTAGGGTGTGCTAATTGCAATAACATGGCTAAGGGCCGTAACTTTACACATCCCTTAACTGTTAAAGTATATAAAATTAATGGCTTCTATACTTATAACACCGATTATGCAATCTACTTGATTAAATGCCCATGTGGGTGGATTTATTTTGGAGAGACCACCCAAAGGGTGAGGGATAGAATCATACAGCATAAGTCTAACATTAGATGTAAAGATTTTAATGCCCCTGTCTCCAATCATTTTCTGACCTTTGGCCATTCAGTTGCACAGTTGAAATTCCAAATTATAGATCATGTCTCTGTCCCACGAAGAGGTGGGGATAGAGAACTGATCTTAAAAAAGAGAGAGTCTATGTGGATTTATAGGCCAGATTGTCTGTATCCAAAAGGAATGAACCGTGAAATTGATTTTAATATCTTTTTGTGATCTTGCAGATTCTACAATAATTCCCTTTTCTAGATATGAAGGATCAGGATGAAGAATTATCCCTCACTACTATCTTTGTAAATATTAAATTGTGTATTGTTCTGAAATTTTGATATGAAATGTAATATGCAGTTGAAATACGAGTATGTAACACTGTTAGACTTTTATAAAAAGTTTTGTTTGATGCATTAATTGCTATACACCACTAGGTGGCGATAATATTAGAGAATTGTTGCAGGTATAAGCTAGATGATATTGTCATTGACCACACCTGTGGTGTTGGGTATTTAAGGAAGTTGTATACTGCATGAGGGTCATATGATTAAGGGCTACTGAGCCCGAAACGTCATTTTTTTACCTCCAGGTACCAAATAAATTTGAAAGATAACCATTGTTGTGCTGCTGGATTTCTTTTGCACTTGTTATATGGGAGTCTTTGAGCAGTGGCTCCTCCAGCTTTGCACACCTAATCGATACCACTGGTGCTTGAGTCACTTTGATACTATAAAGCAATGGGAGCTGCCATGTTGTAACTTAGGTTACCTTCTCTGCTGTGGCCAATTGGAGACCGTTATAAATAGGTCACTAGAGTGTGCAGCCAATGAGTATGGATTATAACAGTGTTCTGCACTTCCATTTCTAACAGGGACTGAAAAGCTTGCAATTTCAGAATGGAACTGCAGGAAAAGTGGACAAAATAAATAATGACTGTAAATTGCAGGTTTTTATTTATTTATACAGTATATCATTTTATATCACTATCTCAAAGTGTTTAACGTCCCTTTAAGACCGCTGCTTCTTCGGCTTGCGCAGAAACTGCTGCATTCGCAGCATGTTAAATCGGCCCCCAAGACTGAAAAACAATGTAAATCTTGCTACCAGAATGACAGTTTTACAAACTTTAAAACTTAGAAGCTGCTCTCCAATGTTTCAGCTTACCCTGGCAGTCAAGGAGTGCTGTTTGCAGAAATGTACAATTATATAAGTCTGGTATTTTGTACTTATTATTTATTTGTATGTTCCATCTAAAATGGAAATACTTTAATACATTACATTTTTTTAAGGATGTTCATATGCAGAATAAACCTACTTTTCTTTGTAAGGCTTTTGGTGGAGTCTCCCTTTCCTAAATTAGAGCTAATTGAGTGGTTCATAACAGCCAGTGAGCAGTGAATGATTAAATATTATTTGTGCACAAATATGCCTTTACTGACCGGTTAAATTAAACATTTCCATGCAACACATATTTTAAGATATTTGATCCCTGCTCTTTTTATGCATTTTTTTTAACAATGTCCCTTCAGATCTAGCAGTGTTATCACTCATTAATTTTAAAGTGATATTAAACATTATACATTACATAGTTGTCATTTAAAAAAAAAACACTGGCTTATCATTGCAACATTTATTATTCATTTTAAAATTATTTTATCTTTTATTTCATTTGTTTAACTTAATTTGTCAGGGTCCATTACTTCTTGTCAAAGCCCCACAAGCGGCTGTGGTCTCTACAGGAAGGCAATGTAGTAGATTTTCTTTTAAAGTGGTTGCTAGGAAACACATGCACTAGCTACAGTCAGTTTCTTGCCCATGCTCAGTAGAGGACTTTTGTTGCAAAAATCATGTGATGGTTTATACTGGTAGCTCCTTTATCCCACTAAAGGCAGTGGCTACACTAAGGCCTAGATTTAGAGTTCGGCGGTAGCCGTCAAAACCAGCGTTAGAGGCTCCTAACGCTGGTTTTGGCCGCCCGCTGGTATTTGGAGTCAGTGATTAAAGGGTCTAACGCTCACTTTACAGCCGCGACTTTTCCATACCGCAGATCCCCCTACGCCATTTGCGTAGCCTATCTTTTCAATGGGATCTTTCTAACGCTGGTATTTAGAGTCGTTTCTGCAGTGAGCGTTAGAGCTCTAACGACAAGATTCCAGCCGCCTGAAAAAAGCAGGAGTTAAGAGCTTTCTGGCTAACGCCGGTTCATAAAGCTCTTAACTACTGTACCCTAAACTACACTAACACCCATAAACTACCTATGTACCCCTAAACCGAGGTCCCCCCACATCGCCGCCACTCGATTAAAATTTTTAACCCCTAATCTGCCGACCGCCACCTACGTTATACTTATGTACCCCTAATCTGCTGCCCCTAACCCCGCCGACCCCTATATTATATTTATTAACCCCTAACTTGCCCCACACAACGTCGCCGCAAGCTACTTAAAATAATTAACCCCTAATCTTCCGACCGCAAATCGCCGCCACCTACGTTATCCCTATGTACCCCTAATCTTCTGCCCCTAACATCGCCGACCCCTATGTTATATTTATTAACCCCTAATCTGCCCCCCACAACGTCGCCGACACCTACCTACACTTATTAACCCCTAATCTGCCGACCGGACCTGAGCGCTACTATAATAAAGTTATTAACCCCTAATCCGCCTCACTAACCCTATCATAAATAGTATTAACCCCTAATCTGCCCTCCCTAACATCGCCGACACCTACCTTCAATTATTAACCCCTAATCTGCCGACCGGAGCTCACCGCTATTCTAATAAATGTATTAACCCCTAAAGCTAAGTCTAACCCTAACACTAACACCCCCCTAAGTTAAATATAATTTTTATCTAACGAAATAAATTAACTCTTATTAAATAAATGATTCCTATTTAAAGCTAAATACTTACCTGTAAAATAAATCCTAATATAGCTACAATATAAATTACATTTATATTATAGCTATTTTAGGATTAATATTTATTTTACAGGTAACTTTGTATTTATTTTAACCAGGTACAATAGCTATTAAATAGTTAAGAACTATTTAATAGTTACCTAGTTAAAATAATTACAAATTTACCTGTAAAATAAATCCTAACCTAAGTTATAATTAAACCTAACACTACCCTATCAATAAAATAATTAAATAAACTACCTACAATTACCTACAATTAACCTAACACTACACTATCAATAAATTAATTAAACACAATTGCTACAAATAAATACAATTAAATAAACTATCTAAAGTACAAAAAATAAAAAAGAACTAAGTTACAGAAAATAAAAAAATATTTACAAACATAAGAAAAATATTACAACAATTTTAAACTAATTACACCTACTCTAAGCCCCCTAATAAAATAACAAAGACCCCCAAAATAAAAAATTCCCTACCCTATTCTAAAATACAAAAATTACAAGCTCTTTTACCTTACCAGCCCTGAACAGGGCCCTTTGCGGGGCATGCCCCAAGAATTTCAGCTCTTTTGCCTGTAAAAAAAAACATACAATACCCCCCCCCCAACATTACAACCCACCACCCACATACCCCTAATCTAACCCAAACCCCCCTTAAATAAACCTAACACTAAGCCCCTGATGATCTTCCTACCTTGTCTTCACCATGCCAGGTTCACCGATCCGTCCTGGCTCCAAGATCTTCATCCAACCCAAGCGGGGGTTGGCGATCCATAATCCGGTGCTCCAAAGTCTTCCTCCTATCCGGCAAGAAGAGGACATCCGGACCGGCAAACATCTTCTCCAAGCGGCATCTTCTATGTTCTTCCATCCGATGACGACCGGCTCCATCTTGAAGACCTCCAGCGCGGATCCATCCTCTTCTTCCGACGACTAGACGACGAATGACGGTTCCTTTAAGGGACGTCATCCAAGATGGCGTCCCTCGAATTCCGATTGGCTGATAGGATTCTATCAGCCAATCGGAATTAAGGTAGGAATTTTCTGATTGGCTGATGGAATCCAATCAGCCAATCAGATTGAGCTCGCATTCTATTGGCTGTTCCGATCAGCCAATACAATGCGAGCTCAATCTGATTGGCTGATTGGATCAGCCAATCGGATTGAACTTGATTCTGATTGGCTGATTCCATCAGCCAATCAGAAAATTCCTACCTTAATTCCGATTGGCTGATAGAATCCTATCAGCCAATCGGAATTCGAGGGACGCCATCTTGGATGACGTCCCTTAAAGGAACCGTCATTCGTCGTCTAGTCGTCGGAAGAAGAGGATGGATCCGCGCTGGAGGTCTTCAAGATGGAGCCGGTCGTCATCGGATGGAAGAACATAGAAGATGCCGCTTGGAGAAGATGTTTGCCGGTCCGGATGTCCTCTTCTTGCCGGATAGGAGGAAGACTTTGGAGCACCGGATTATGGATCGCCAACCCCCGCTTGGGTTGGATGAAGATCTTGGAGCCAGGACGGATCGGTGAACCTGGCATGGTGAAGACAAGGTAGGAAGATCATCAGGGGCTTAGTGTTAGGTTTATTTAAGGGGGGTTTGGGTTAGATTAGGGGTATGTGGGTGGTGGGTTGTAATGTTGGGGGGGGGGTATTGTATGTTTTTTTTTACAGGCAAAAGAGCTGAAATTCTTGGGGCATGCCCCGCAAAGGGCCCTGTTCAGGGCTGGTAAGGTAAAAGAGCTTGTAATTTTTGTATTTTAGAATAGGGTAGGGAATTTTTTATTTTGGGGGTCTTTGTTATTTTATTAGGGGGCTTAGAGTAGGTGTAATTAGTTTAAAATTGTTGTAATATTTTTCTTATGTTTGTAAATATTTTTTTATTTTCTGTAACTTAGTTCTTTTTTATTTTTTGTACTTTAGATAGTTTATTTAATTGTATTTATTTGTAGCAATTGTGTTTAATTAATTTATTGATAGTGTAGTGTTAGGTTAATTGTAGGTAATTGTAGGTAGTTTATTTAATTATTTTATTGATAGGGTAGTGTTAGGTTTAATTATAACTTAGGTTAGGATTTATTTTACAGGTAAATTTGTAATTATTTTAACTAGGTAACTATTAAATAGTTCTTAACTATTTAATAGCTATTGTACCTGGTTAAAATAAATACAAAGTTACCTGTAAAATAAATATTAATCCTAAAATAGCTATAATATAAATGTAATTTATATTGTAGCTATATTAGGATTTATTTTACAGGTAAGTATTTAGCTTTAAATAGGAATCATTTATTTAATAAGAGTTAATTTATTTCGTTAGATAAAAATTATATTTAACTTAGGGGGGTGTTAGTGTTAGGGTTAGACTTAGCTTTAGGGGTTAATACATTTATTAGAATAGCGGTGAGCTCCGGTCGGCAGATTAGGGGTTAATAATTGAAGGTAGGTGTCGGCGATGTTAGGGAGGGCAGATTAGGGGTTAATACTATTTATGATAGGGTTAGTGAGGCGGATTAGGGGTTAATAACTTTATTATAGTAGCGCTCAGGTCCGGTCGGCAGATTAGGGGTTAATAAGTGTAGGTAGGTGTCGGCGACGTTGTGGGGGGCAGATTAGGGGTTAATAAATATAACATAGGGGTCGGCGATGTTAGGGCAGCAGATTAGGGGTACATAGGGATAACGTAGGTGGCGGCGGTTTACGGAGCGGCAGATTAGGGGTTAAAAGTGTAATGCAGGGGTCAGCGATAGCGGGGGCGGCAGATTAGGGGTTAATAAGTGTAAGGCTAGGGGTGTTTAGACTCGGGGTACATGTTAGAGTGTTAGGTGCAGACGTAGGAAGTGTTTCCCCATAGGAAACAATGGGGCTGCGTTAGGAGCTGAACGCTGCTTTTTTGCAGGTGTTAGGTTTTTTTTCAGCTCAAACAGCCCCATTGTTTCCTATGGGAGAATCGTGCACGAGCACGTTTTTGAGGCCGGCCGCGTCCGTAAGCAACTCTGGTATCGAGAGTTGTATTTGCGGTAAAAATGCTCTACGCTCCTTTTTTGGAGCCTAACGCAGCATTTGTTTGAACTCTCGATACCAGAGTTAAATTTATGGTGCGGCCAGAAAAAAACCCGCGGAGCGTTAACAGCCCTTTTACCGCCAAACTCCAAATCTAGCCGTAAGAGTCTCTAAGTGCTCATTTTGCAAGAAAACTATTATGTTTGCTGCTTTTAACACAATCTGTCTTGTTTATATTTACTTAGATTTAACATATTTTATTTTACTAATTGAGCACTATTTAATTTATATACTTTTGCCGTGCACATATATTTATAGTTTATAACAATGGGTAGAACACTATAAAAAGTGTTTTTATGATAGATTTCTTACCTTTTAGTAAGCTGTCGGCTGTCTTATTTAAAGGACTTATTTTTGCTAAATGACGAAGTAACGTCTGCGCTATTCACTGCAATGCGAATGCACTCTTCACCTGGTGCACTTTATAGTGAATAGCGCAGGCTATATAGCTTCTCATTTGTTGTTAAGAAAAAAAAAAGTCTTTTAAAGAGGTTCATCCAATAATTTATTAATATAAGGAAAGAAATGTATAGGGAAAAAACATTTAGCATCTAGCTTTTACGACAATTTTTTTTTTATAGGTTATATTTGCTCACTGTGAATATTTATAGTTACTACTATAGGCAGTGTATTGTAAAATAGTTTTACCTTTAATGTCTTTCCAGTGACTTGTTATAACAGCTGGGACAACATTACTTTATGTTTGTTTTTGTATATGAAATAGCTGTCACTGGTCTTTGAAACCACACCCCATTAAGGGCTAAATTACGAGTGGGGCACTAACTGTTGCATACAAGCGGTAAGGGATATATCGTGGCTCTTTGCACGCATCGGAAGTAGTACTTGTATTACGAGTTGAAAGTAAACACGTTCGATTGAGCGCAATCAAATTTAACACATGTCAGGTTAGAATAACTTCAGACCGCTGGGTAACTGTTAGGCAACTTAGGCTTTTAGTTAGGCAAGACTAAAAAGTTGCACAAAAAATATCAAAAATCCATTTCAAAGTAAAGTTACACTCATAAGACTGTCTGATGAAAAATATTAAAAACAAATATTGCATTAATACGTTATAAGAACTCAAAGATATGAGATCTCAGATGTTAGAAAATAAAGGCAGGCAAAGGGTTTTAACATAGAGATACATACATATACACGGCTAGATGTATATGTATTTGTATATATGTCTATATATGTGTGTACAGATGTAGTTATGTTTTACACTATACTTACTGTACATATTTCATATTCCAATCTTCATATTACATATAAAATATTATAAAAAACATAATAAAAAATGAATAAACATACTGTAAAATATTCAAAATAATCCATAGAATATATCTATATATTTACAGTATGTTTATTCATTTTTTATATATATTTTTTTAATATTTTAGATGTAATATTTCAATAAGTTTTTATGTGCACTAACCCGATCGTGTTAAGATCTAAATCCCAAATCTCGATGTGCAACACATATTTTACATTTCTTTGTTCTTCACATAGAAACAAATGTACTTTTTATTATTAAATATATATATATATATATATATATATATATATATATTTCTGATACTGTTCATAAAAAATATGTATCTATACCTATATATCTATAGATATACAGGTATAGGTATATACACATATATAGAAATATGTATTTAAGAATAAATAGAACATATTCTGCTATGTGAAGAAAAATAGAATGTGAAATATTAATATTTCATGTCGGGTTTAGTGCTCTTGAATACACGCGGTCGGGTTAGGGATCGAGTATGGGCATTCAATTTGTTTTGCAGTTTTCACGCTCCATTGACTTCTATGGGGAATAAAGATAACACGGTCGTAATATATTTTTTGGCAAAAGTCTTGTGTACACTCACACGAAAACTTTTTACTTTCAACTTAGAATACGAGCACAACCCGACACATGTAAAAAGCCTTGGCCTAGCAAAGTTAACATGCAAGAGTGAGAACTAAATAGCACTCCACTCATAATCTAACCCTTAAATTGACTGAGCTTGCAGGTAGAGTAGACCTCCTTATATTATCACTAAGCACACAGAGACTTATCTCTATCTTTATACCTAAAGCTCTTAGAGAGAGCAATTGAAAATGAACATTTTGGTACCCATTTCTCCCACCCCCACTTGAAGTGTAATTTCTTCTACTGGCTCTTGTTTACATAGCTTTTTTGTACACATTACTGCAGTATTGAAATGTTCAGTGTAGGTGATTGGTTTTATCAGGAAAAAAACTGTTATTTCAAAAGACAAAATAAAGTTAAATTGAGTTATTTGTTATAAAGTTAATTCACTCCAGCAGGCAAAGTGGATCATTCAAAACAAAAAAAGAGAACATTTTACAGTACACTGTCCCTTAAAAATATATTATTTTGTATCATCTTAAAGAGACAGTCAACACAAAAATTGTTATTGTTTAAAAAGATAGATAACGCCTTTACTACCCATTTCCCAGCTTTACACAACCAACATTGTTAGAGTAATATACTTTATAACATTTAAACCTCTAAATCTCTGTCTTTTTCTAAGTCACTAAAGACAGCCCCTTGATCACTTGTTTTGTATTAGCTTTTCACAAAAGGGGAGTGCTAGTTCATGTGAGCCATATAGATATCATTGTGCTGAGGCCCATGGATTCTAACAACACAGCACAAATTGGCTTAAAGGGCCATTATACACTCTTTCTTTGCATAAATGTTTTGTAGATGATCTATTTATAAGCCCATAAAGTTTGTTTTTTTAAAAAAATGTATAATTTTGCTTATTTTTAAAGAACATTGCTCTGATTTTCAGACTCCTAACCAAGCCCCAAAGTTTTATTTGAATACCTTCAGCTACCTTCTCCAGCTTGCTCCTGTTTGTGTAAAGGGTCTTTTCATATGCAAAAGAAGGGGGAGGGGGGGGAGTGTCTTATTTCCCACTTGCAGTGGGCTTTCCAACTGCCTTTTCAACAGAGCTAAACTGAAAGCTTCTAAGTATGTTTTTAAACCATTATACTGGATTTTTATATCAGTATCTGTGCATCTTATTCTTTATAGTAGTGTCTATTACATGCAGTTATATGAAAATTAGTGTATACTGTCCCTTTAAATGCAAGTCAATAGATAAAGTCATGTGATCAGGGGGCCGTCAGAAGATGCTCAGATACAAGGTAATCACAGAGATAGAACGTGTATTAATATAACCATGTTTTCTCTGCAAAACTGGGGAATGGGTAATAAAGGGATTATCTATCGTTTTAAACAATAGAAAAAAATTGCTTTGACTGTCCCTTTAATATGTTCACCCATAAAAAATATAACATCTGAAATGTACAGTCATTTAAACAGCTACAATTCCTTCCTGTCTCTTCATAAGTAAAGAGATTTATGGGCTAGATAACATAATTAATAATTCCTTTATCTACAATGAACAATATGATTCTAATACTCTGAGCTTACAGGAATTCATCCATAAAAGTATTTACTTGAGTTCTACATGTTTGAATAACATTTGAAAATAATGATCACAATTAAACAAGGCAGGAAGTTTACCACAATTTAGTGTATAAAAAAAGAAGGAGGAGGGGGGGGGTTATTTTACGCTGAACTATGGATTACAATGTGGGTTTAAACCACAAGAAAACTTATAATTCCTTTATACAGATTTTAGCTGTAACCAACCACAGACACCTTCAAATATGTAAATATCTCTAATCTTGATAAAGTTTGATTTAAATGAGCTTTGTGTATATTTATTTACTGAACAAATACTGTGGATTTTTATGACTTGTTTTTAGATTAGTATTCAGGTTTGTTACACTTTTTTTTAAATATATATATATAGAAGCGCAACATGGGCTACCTCCAAATGATACCTTCTCTGAAAATTCCCCTAACCTTTAATTTTGAAGAAGAACATGAAGAAGTTTCTGACGGAAAAGCAGATGTCTGGAATATGACATCTGAGATTAGAAGAGATAAACAACAATATAGTGGTCGTCATTTAACACGGTAAATACCTTCTGCATGCTGAAAAATGTAATTATTTATGGCAAATAGATGAATATAAAAATACACTGAATGTCCATTAATATTAAAAAATGATAACACACTTTATTCCACATGTGAGGTTTTCACACCTCAGCACTGAAGCTTTATCAGTATACAGGGTACTTTCCTGAATTGTTGAACCTAAAATCTTCATAAAAACATTGAAATTAAAGGAACATTAAACATTTTGAGATAGTAATAAAAAAAAAAATTATGTGTAACAATATAATTGCTTGTTTCTTTCATGTAATTAACAAGAGTCCATGAGCTAGTGACGTATGGGATATACATTCCTACCAGGAGGGGCAAAGTTTCCCAAACCCCAAAATGCCTACAAATACACCCCTCACCACACCCACAAATCAGTTTTACAAACTTTGCCTCCAAGGGAGGTGGTGAAGTAAGTTTGTGCTAGATTCTACGTTGATATGCGCTCCGCAGCAAGTTGGAGCCCGGTTTTCCTCTCAGCGTGCAGTGAATGTCAGAGGGATGTGAAGAGAGTATTGCCTATTGAATGCAGTGATCTCCTTCTACGGGGTCTATTTCATAAGGTTCTCTGTTATCGGTCGTAGAGATTCATCTCTTACCTCCCTTTTCAGATCGACGATATACTCTTATATTTACCATTACCTCTACTGATTCTCGTTTCAGTACTGGTTTGGCTTTCTACAAACATGTAGATGAGTGTCCTGGGGTAAGTAAGTCTTATTTTCTGTGACACTCTAAGCTATGGTTGGGCACTTTATTTATAAAGTTCTAAATATATGTATTCAAACATTTATTTGCCTTGACTCAGAATGTTCAACTTTCCTTATTTTCAGACAGTCAGTTTCATATTTGGGATTATGCATTGAATTATCATATTTTTCTTACCTCAAAAATTTGACTTTTTTCCCTGTGGGCTGTTAGGCTCGCGGGGGCTGAAAATGCTTCATTTTATTGCGTCATTCTTGGCGCGGACTTTTTTGGCGCAAAAATTCTTTTCCGTTTCCGGCGTCATACGTGTCGCCGGAAGTTACGTCATTTTTTTGACGTTATTTTGCGCCAAAAATGTCGGCGTTCCGGATGTGGCGTCATTTTTGGCGCCAAAAGCATTTAGGCGCCAAATAATGTGGGCGTCTTATTTGGCGCTAAAAAATATGGGCGTCGCTTTTGTCTCCACATTATTTCAGTCTCATTTTTCATTTGCTTCTGGTTGCTAGAAGCTTGTTATTTGGCATTCTTTCCCATTCCTGAAACTGTCTTATAAGGAATTTGATCTATTTTGCTTTATATGTTGTTTTTTCTCTTACATATTGCAAGATGTCTCACGTTGCATCTGAGCCAGAAGATACTACAGGAAAATCAGTGCCTGCTGGATCTACCAAAGCTAAGTGTATCTGCTGTAAATTTTTGGTAGCTATTCCTCCAGCTGTTGTTTGTAATAATTGTCATGACAAACTTGTTAAAGCAGATAATATTTCCTTTAGTAATGTACCATTGCCTGTTGCAGTTCCCTCAACATCTAAGGTGCAGAATGTTCCTGATAACATAAGAGATTTTGTTTCTGAATCCATAAAGAAGGCTTTGTCTGTTATTTCTCCTTCTAGTAAACGTAAAAAGTCTTTTAAATCTTCTCTCTCTACAGATGAATTTTTAAATGAACACCATCATTCTGATTCTTTGGACTCTTCTGGTTCAGAGGATTCTATCTCAGAGATTGATGCTGATAAATCTTCATATTTATTTAAGATGGAATTTATTCGCTCTTTACTTAAAGAAGTACTAATTGCTTTAGAAATAGAGGATTCTAGTCCTCTTGATACTAATTCTATACGTTTGGATAAGGTTTTTAAAGCTCCTGCGGTTATTCCAGAAGTTTTTCCTGTTCCTAATGCTATTTCTGCAGTGATTTCCAAAGAATGGGATAAATTGGGTAATTCATTTACTCCTTCTAAACGTTTTAAGCAATTTTATCCTGTTCCGCCTGACAGGTTAGAATTTTGGGACAAAATCCCTAAAGTTGATGGGGCTATTTCTACCCTTGCTAAACGTACTACCATTCCTACGTCAGATGGTACCTCGTTTAAGGATCCTTTAGATAGAAAAATTGAATCCTTTCTAAGAAAAGCTTATCTGTGTTCAGGTAATCTTCTTAGACCTGCTATATCATTGGCTGATGTTGCTGCAGCTTCAACTTTTTGGTTGGAAACCCTAGCGCAACAAGTAGCAAATCGTGATTCTCATGATATTATTATTCTTCTTCAGCATGCTAATAATTTTATCTGTGTTGCCATTTTTGATATTATTAGAGTTGATGTTAGGTTTATGTCTCTAGCTATCTTAGCCAGAAGAGCTTTATGGCTTAAGACTTGGAATGCTGATATGGCTTCTAAATCAACTCTACTTTCCATTTCTTTCCAGGGAAACAAATTATTTGGTTCTCAGTTGGATTCTATTATTTCAACTGTTACTGGTGGGAAAGGAACTTTTTTACCACAGGATAAAAAATCTAAAGGTAAAAACAGGGCTAACAATCGTTTTCGTTCCTTTCGTTTCAACAAAGAACAAAAGCCTGATCTTTCGTCCTCAGGAGCAGTTTCAGTTTGGAAACCATCTCCAGTCTGGAATAAATCCAAGCCTGCTAGAAAGGCAAAGCCTGCTTCTAAGTTCACATGAAGGTACGGCCCTCATTCCAGTCCAGCTGGTAGGGGGCAGGTTACGTTTTTTCAAAGAAATTTGGATCAATTCTGTTCACAATCTTTGGATTCAGAGCATTGTTTCAGAAGGGTACAGAATTGGTTTCAAGATGAGACCTCCTGCAAAGAGATTTTTTCTTTCCCGTGTCCCAGTAAATCCAGTGAAAGCTCAAGCATTTCTGAATTGTGTTTCAGATCTAGAGTTGGCTGGAGTAATTATGCCAGTTCCAGTTCCGGAACAGGGGATGGGGTTTTATTCAAATCTCTTCATTGTACCAAAGAAGGAGAATTCCTTCAGACCAGTTCTGGATCTAAAATTATTGAATCGTTATGTAAGGATACCAACGTTCAAGATGGTAACTGTAAGGACTATATTGCCTTTTGTTCAGCAAGGGAATTATATGTCCACAATAGATTTACAGGATGCATATCTGCATATTCCGATTCATCCAGATCATTTTCAGTTCCTGAGATTCTCTTTTCTAGACAAGCATTACCAATTTGTGGCTCTACCGTTTGGCCTTGCTACAGCTCCAAGAATTTTCACAAAGATTCTCGGTGCCCTTCTGTCTATAATCAGAGAACAGGGTATTGTGGTATTTCCTTATTTGGACGATCTTGGTACTTGCTCAGTCTTTACATTTAGCAGAGTCTCATACGAATCGACTTGTGTTGTTTCTTCAAGATCATGGTTGGAGGATCAATTTACCAAAAAGTTCTTTGATTCCTCAAACAAGGGTAACCTTTCTGGGTTTCCAGATAGATTCAGTGTCCATGACTCTGTCTTTAACAGACAAGAGACGTCTAAAATTGATTACAGCTTGTCGAAACCTTCAGTCACAATCATTCCCTTCGGTAGCCTTATGCATGGAAATTCTAGGTCTTATGACTGCTGCATCGGACGCGATCCCCTTTGCTCGTTTTCACATGCGACCTCTTCAGCTCTGTATGCTGAACCAATGGTGCAGGGATTACACGAAGATATATCAATTAATATCTTTAAAACCGATTGTTCGACACTCTCTAACGTGGTGGACAGATCACCATCGTTTAATTCAGGGGGCTTCTTTTGTTCTTCCGACCTGGACTGTAATTTCAACAGATGCAAGTCTCACAGGTTGGGGAGCTGTGTGGGGATCTCTGACGGCACAGGGAGTTTGGGAATCTCAGGAGGTGAGATTACCGATCAATATTTTGGAACTCCGTGCAATTTTCAGAGCTCTTCAGTTTTGGCCTCTTCTGAAGAGAGAATCGTTCATTTGTTTTCAGACAGACAATGTCACAACTGTGGCATACATCAATCATCAAGGAGGGACTCACAGTCCTCTGGCTATGAAAGAAGTATCTCGAATTTTGGTTTGGGCGGAATCCAGCTCCTGTCTAATCTCTGCGGTTCATATCCCAGGTGTAGACAATTGGGAAGCGGATTATCTCAGTCGCCAAACGTTGCATCCGGGCGAATGGTCTCTTCACCCAGAGGTATTTCTTCAGATTGTTCAAATGTGGGGGCTTCCAGAGATAGATCTGATGGCCTCTCATCTAAACAAGAAACTTCCCAGGTATCTGTCCAGATCCCGGGATCCTCAGGCGGAGGCAGTGGATGCATTATCACTTCCTTGGAAATATCATCCTGCCTATATCTTTCCGCCTCTAGTTCTTCTTCCAAGAGTAATCTCCAAGATTCTGAGGGAATGCTCGTTTGTTCTGCTAATAGCTCCGGCATGGCCTCACAGGTTTTGGTATGCGGATCTTGTCCGGATGGCCTCTTGCCAACCATGGACTCTTCCGTTAAGACCAGACCTTCTGTCGCAAGGTCCTTTTTTCCATCCGGATCTGAAATCCTTAAACTTAAAGGTATGGAGATTGAACGCTTGATTCTTAGTCAAAGAGGTTTCTCTGACTCTGTGATTGATACTATGTTACAGGCTCGTAAATCTGTATCTAGAGAGATATATTATAGAGTCTGGAAGACTTATATTTCTTGGTGTCTTACTCATCATTTTTCTTGGTATTCTTTTAGAATTCCGAGAATATTACAATTTCTTCAGGATGGTTTAGATAAGGGTTTGTCCGCGAGTTCCTTGAAAGGACAAATCTCTGCTCTTTCTGTTCTTTTTCACAGAAAGATTGCTATTCTTCCTGATATTCATTGTTTTGTACAAGCTTTGGTTCGTATAAAACCTGTCATTAAGTCAATTTCTCCTCCATGGAGTTTGAATTTGGTTCTGGGAGCTCTTCAAGCTCCTCCGTTTGAACCTATGCATTCATTGGACATTAAATTGCTTTCTTGGAAAGTTTTGTTCCTTTTGGCCATCTCTTCTGCCAGAAGAGTTTCTGAATTATCTGCTCTTTCTTGTGAGTCTCCTTTTCTGATTTTTCATCAGGATAAGGCGGTGTTGCGAACTTCTTTTGAATTTTTACCTAAGGTTGTGAATTCCAACAACATTAGTAGAGAAATCGTGGTTCCTTCATTATGTCCTAATCCTAAGAATTCTAAGGAGAAATCGTTACATTCTTTGGATGTTGTTAGAGCTTTGAAATATTATGTTGAAGCTACTAAATCTTTCCGAAAGACTTCTAGTCTATTTGTCATCTTTTCTGGTTCTAGAAAAGGCCAGAAAGCTTCTGCCATTTCTTTGGCATCCTGGTTGAAATCTTTAATTCATCTTGCCTATGTTAATTCGGGTAAGACTCCGCCTCAGAGGATTACAGCTCATTCTACTAGGTCAGTTTCTACTTCCTGGGCGTTTAGGAATGAAGCTTCAGTTGATCAGATTTGCAAAGCAGCGACTTGGTCCTCTTTGCATACTTTTACTAAATTCTACCATTTTGATGTATTCTCTTCTTCTGAAGCAGTTTTTGGTAGAAAGGTACTTCAGGCAGTGGTTTCGGTTTGAATCTTCTGCTTATGTTTTTCATTAAACTTTATTTTGGGTGTGGATTATTTTCAGCAGGAATTGGCTGTCTTTATTTTATCCCTCCCTCTCTAGTGACTCTTGTGTGGAAAGATCCACATCTTGGGTATTCATTATCCCATACGTCACTAGCTCATGGACTCTTGTTAATTACATGAAAGAAAACATAATTTATGTAAGAACTTACCTGATAAATTCATTTCTTTCATATTAACAAGAGTCCATAAGGCCCACCCTTTTTTTGTGGTGGTTATGATTTTTTGTATAAAGCACAATTATTCCAATTCCTTATTTTATATGCTTCGCACTTTTTTCTTATCACCCCACTTCTTGGCTATTCGTTAAACTGATTTGTGGGTGTGGTGAGGGGTGTATTTGTAGGCATTTTGGGGTTTGGGAAACTTTGCCCCTCCTGGTAGGAATGTATATCCCATACGTCACTAGCTCATGGACTCTTGTTAATATGAAAGAAATGAATTTATCAGGTAAGTTCTTACATAAATTATGTTTTTTTCCCACTGTAATTTAATTCTTAAAATGGTGGCTAACAAGTTTGTGCTAAGATTGGAAGTGCAGAGTCCAGACTTAAAGGGACAGTCAACACCAGAATTTTTGTTGTTTAAAAAGATAGATAATCCCTTTATTACCCATTCCCCAGTTTTGCATAACCAACACCGTTATAATTATACTCGTTTTACCTCTGTAATTACCTTGTATCTAAGCCTCAGTAAACTGCCCCTTATTTCAGTTCTTTTGACAGACTTGCATTTTAGCTAATCAGTGCTGGCTTCTAGGTAACTTCACGTGGGAGAGCACAATGTTATCTATATGACACACATGAACTAACGCCCTCTAGTGGTGAAAAACTGTCAAAATGCATTTAGATAAGAGGCGGCCTTCAAGGTCTAAGAAATTAGCATTAGAGCCTACCTAGGTTTAGCTTTCAACTAAGAATACCAAGAGAACAAAGCAAAATTGTTATTGAAAGTAAATTGGAAAGTTGTTTAAAATTACATGCCCTATTTGAATCATGAAAGTTTATTTTGAACTTGAGTGTCCCTTTAAAGGAGCATTAAAGTCAGAATTAATCTTTCATGGTTCAGATAGAGCATGTCATTTTAAGACACTTTTCAGTTTACTTCTACTATCAAATGTACGTTGTTCTCCTGTTATCAATGGCTCGGGAACAGTAATGTGCTACTGAAAACTAGCTGATTATTGGTGGCTACATACATATGCCTCTTGTGATTGGCTCACCAGATGTGTTCAGCTAGCTTCCAGAGTCCCAGTAGAGCATTGCTGCTCTGGAGCTGACTTTAACTGTGTTTAACCCTTTTGCTGGGATTAAACACATAGGCTGCTTCGGGCAGCGCTCAGAAGCTAATGGGGGGGCTTCACTCCCAGCGATGACGTGGCACTAGGTGACGTCACAAGCAAGGGAGCTTAGAAAAAACGTTTGCATGCGCAAAGGGATCTGCTGCACAATAATGGACTGCGCATGCGAACGTTTTTACTAAGCTCCCTTTTAGCTGTTACACAACACCAGTGTTATGCCGATAATGATTTCACCAGTCTCTTCGTAAACATCGGAACTCTGACCCACCTCCATTCAGCTGCTCTCAGCTCAGCCCATGTAGCTTATCCTGCACTGAATAGAGGTGGGTTAGAGTTGCGATGTTTGCCAAGAGACTGAGGAAATCATTCTCGGCATAACATTGGATGTCTGACAGCAGCATTTAGTACAGGGCAAACTGTACTAAATGCTGCTGTCAGATTTATCCGCCTCCTCTGCTGCTTATAAAAACATGGCAGCCTCCACAGCAACACGTGTGTGGAGGCTGCCATGTTGCCAAGCGTCTGAGCTTGCTCTGAAAAGTCCCAGCTTTTCCAGCACGCTGGAAGCGCTGGGACTTACGTCATCAGAGCGCTCAAAAAACGCCAGGCATCTCACTTGCAAGTGTGAGAAAAACGCTCCAAGCGAGTCCCAGTTCGCTTGGAGCGCTGCCCGAACGCGCCCATAGTTATATGCAAGTAAAAGGTCAATAACAAAATGCTCTAACAGTGCATTTTCTTCTTGCACATTTGTGTCCCTTTAACACTGCTATATTCCATGCATTGTTTGCACACTCCAGTGTCTCATTTCTAGCTGTTCCTAATTGGCCTCAGCAGAAAAGATTTAATAAAGGAAACCAAGGTAACAATAAAGTTGTGCACATTGATTTATTGAGTGATATGATTCAGCCCCTCTTTTCTTATGTAAGGCTGCATGTTGCTCTCCATAAAAATACTGTTCAACTTGTAGGTGGAAGGGAGGGGTGGGGTCACACTATAGCCTCTCTCTGAATCTATACTTAAAGGGACAGTCAACTCAAAATGTTGTATTGTTTAAATAGATAGCTAATCCCTTTATTACCCATTCTCCAGTTTTGCATAACCAACACAATTATATTAATATACTTTTTACCTCTGTGATTACCTTGTATCTAAGCATCTTCTGACAGCCCACTGATCACATGACTATTTATTTATTATTAATTGACTTGCATTTTAGCTGTGTTGTGCAGAACCCATGGACGTGAACACAATGTTATCTATATGGCCCGCATGAACTAACAGTCTTCTGTTGTGAAAAGCAAATAAAAAAGCATGTGATTAAGAGGCTGTCTATAATGGCTTAGATACAGGCAGAAATTTAGAGGTTTGAATATTATAAAGTATATTAATATAACAATGTTGGTTGTGCAAGGCTGGGGAATGGGTAGTAAAGGCGTTATCTAACTTTTTAGACAATAACAATTTTAGTGTTCACTGTCCCTTTAACGCTACACCTTTAACCAGCTGTATATATATATATATACACACACAGAGAGAAGCACACTCACAGGAATGATCGTCTGGGGTTGCTGTGTTCCTTGTTCAGAGAGGTATTGCCTGGTATTTTGGCGCTAGACTGACCGTAATAGGCAGGATCAGGCTGATATACTACAGGAAAGTTCTACTCTGTGAAAAGCATTACTGGGCTAAAAAGAAGCTACACCCAGGTGGTAAATCACCATAGAACAGGCTAACAATAGTATTGCGCCAGTTGTTCGTTCCTGTGAGTGTGCTTCTCTCTGTGTGTATTTAGTCTCCCTATGGGAAAAAGGGAAAACCAGACGTGGACTTCTTGCTCAGTGTGCTTACAGGAATATGGCTACACCTCACTGACGAGGCCCAATGAAGGCTGAAATGATCATCTGGGGTTGCTGTGTTCCTTGTTCAGAGAGGAATTGCCTGGTATTTTGGTGCTGGACTGACCTTAATAGGCGGGATCAGACTGAAATACTACAGGAAAGTTCTTCTCTGTGAAAAGCATTACGGGGCTAAAAGAAGCTACACCCAGGTGGTAAATCGCCATAGAACAGGCTAACAATAGTATTGAGCCAGTTGTTCGTTCCTGTGAGTGTGCTTCTCTCTGTGTGTATTTAGTCTCCCTATGGGAAAAAGGGAAAACCAGACGTGGACTCCTTGCTCAGTGTGCTTAGAAGAATATGGCTACAACTCACTGACGAGGCCCAATGAAGGCTGATACGATCGTCTGGGGTTGCTGTGTTCCTTGTTCAGAGAGGAATTGCCTGGTATTTTGGCGCTGGACTGACCTTAATAGGCGGGATCAGACTGATATACTACAGGAAAGTTCTTCTCTGTGAAAAGCATTACTGGGCTAAAAGAAACTACACCCAGGTGGTAAATTGCCATAGAACAGGCTAACAATAGTATTGAGCCAGTTGTTCGTTCCTGTGAGTGTGCTTCTCTCTGTGTGTATTTAGTCTCCCTATGGGAAAAAGGGAAAACCAGACGTGGACTCCTTGCTCAGTGTGCTTAGAGGAATATGGCTACACCTCACTGACGAGACCCAATGAAGGCTGAAATGATCATCTGGGGTTGCTGTGTTCCTTGTTCAGAGAGGAATTGCCTGGTATTTTGGCGCTGGACTGACCTTAATAGGCGGGATCAGACTGATATACTACAGGAAAGTTCTTCTCTGTGAAAAGCATTACTGGGCTAAAAGAAACTACACCCAGGTGGTAAATTGCCATAGAACAGGCTAACAATAGTATTGAGCCAGTTGTTCGTTCCTGTGAGTGTGCTTCTCTCTGTGTGTATTTAGTCTCCCTATGGGAAAAAGGGAAAACCAGACATGGACTCCTTGCTTAGAGGAATATGGCTACACCTCACTGACGAGGCCCAATGAAGGCCGAAACGATCATCTGGGGTTGCTGTGTTCCCTGTTCAGAGAGGAATTGCCTGGTATTTCAGCGCTGGACTGATCGTAATAGGCGGGATCAGACTGATATACTACAGGAAAGTTCTTCTCTGTGAAAAGCATTACTGGGCTAAAAGAAGCTACACCCAGGTGGTAAATCACCATAGAACAGGCTAACAATAGTATTGAGCCAGTTGATCGTTCCTGTGAGTGTGCTTCTCTCTGTGTGTATTTAGTCTCCCTATGGGAAAAAGGGGAAACCAGACGTGGACTCCTTGCCCAGTGTGCTTAGAGGAATATGGCTACACCTCACTGACGAGGCCTAATGAAGGCTGATATGATCGTCTGGGGTTGCTGTGTTCCTTGTTCAGAGAGGAATTGCCTGGTATTTCGGTGCTGGACTGACCTTAATAGGCGGGATCAGACTGATATACTGCAGGAAAGTTCTTCTCTGTGAAAAGCATTACTGGGCTAAAAGAAGCTACACCCAGGTGGTAATTTGCCATAGAACAGGCTAACAATAGTATAGAGCCAGTTGTTCGTTCCTGTGAGTGTGCTTCTCTCTGTGTGTATTTAGTCTCTCTATGGGAAAAATGGAAACCAGACGTGGACTCCTTGCTCAGTGTGCTTAGAGGAATATGGCTACACCTCACTGACGAGGCCCAATGAAGGCAGAAACAATCGTCTGGGGTTGCTGTGTTCCTTGTTCAGAGAGGAATTGCCTGGTATTTCAGCGCTAGACAGACCGTAATAGGCGGGATCAGGCTGATATACTACAGGAAAGTTCTACTCTGTGAAAAGCATTACTGGGCTAAAAAGAAGCTACACCCAGGTGGTAAATCACCATAGAACAGGCTAACAATAGTATTGCGCCAGTTGTTCGTTCCTGTGAGTGTGCTTCTCTCTGTGTGTATTTAGTCTCCCTATGGGAAAAAGGGAAAACCAGACGTGGACTCCTTGCTCAGTGTGCTTAGAGGAATATGGCTACACCTCACTGATGAGGCCCAATGAAGGCCGAAACGATCATCTGGGGGTTGCTGTGTTCCTTGTTCAGTGAGGAATTGCCTGGTATTTCGGTGCTGGACTGATCGTAATAGGCGGGATCAGACTGATATACTACAGGAAAGTTCTACTCTGTGAAAAGCATTACTGGGCTAAAAAGAAGCTACACCCAGGTGGTAAATCACCATAGAACAGGCTAACAATAGTATTGCTCCAGTTGTTCGTTCCTGTGAGTGTGCTTCTCTCTGTGTGTATTTAGTCTCCCTATGGGAAAAAGGGAAAACCAGACGTGGACTCCTTGCTCAGTGTGCTTAGAGGAATATGGCTACACCTCACTGATGAGGCCCAATGAAGGCCGAAACGATCATCTGGGGGTTGCTGTGTTCCTTGTTCAGAGAGGAATTGCCTGGTATTTCGGCGCTGGACTGATCGTAATAGGCGGCATCAGATTGATATATTACAGGAAAGTTCTTCTCTGTGAAAAGCATTACTGGGCTAAAAGAAGCTACACGCAGGTGGTAAATCACCATAGAACAGGCTAACAATAGTATTGAGCCAGTTGTTCGTTCCTGTGAGTGTGCTTCTCTCTGTGTGTATTTAGTCTCCCTATGGGAAAAAGGGAAAACCAGACGTGGACTCCTTGCTCAGTGTGCTTAGAGGAATATGGCTACACCTCACTGACGAGGCCCAATGAAGGCTGAAACGATCATCTGGGGTTGCTGTGTTCCTTGTTCAGTGAGGAATTGCCTGGTATTTCGGCGCTGGACTGATCGTAATAGGCGGGATCAGACTGATATACTACAGGAAAGTTCTTCTCTGTGAAAAGCATTACTGGGCTAAAAGAAGCTACACCCAGGTGGTAAATCACCATAGAACAGGCTAACAATAGTATTGAGCCAGTTGTTCATTCCTGTGAGTGTGCTTCTCTCTGTGTGTATTTAGTCTCCCTATGGGAAAAGGGGAAACCAGACGTGGACTCTTTGCTCAGTGTGCTTAGAGGAATATGGCTACACCTCACTGACGAGGCCCAAAGAAGGCTGATACGATCGTCTGGGGTTGCTGTGTTCCTTGTTCAGAGAGGAATTGCCTGGTATTTCGGTGCTGGACTGACCTTAATAGGCGGGATCAGACTGATATACTACAGGAAAGTTCTTCTCTGTGAAAAGCATTACTGGGCTAAAAGAAGCTACACCCAGGTGGTAATTTGCCATAGAACAGGCTAACAATAGTATTGAGACAGTTGTTCATTCCTGTGAGTGTGCTTCTCTCTGTGTGTATTTAGTCTCTCTATGGGAAAAAGGGGAAACCAGACGTGGACTCCTTGCTCAGTGTGCTTAGAGGAATATGGTTACACCTCACTGTCGAGGCCCAATGAAGGCTGATACGATTGTCTGGGGTTGCTGTGTTCCTTGTTCAGAGAGGAATTGCCTGGTATTTTGGTGCTGGACTGACCTTAATAGGCGGGATCAGACTGATATACTACAGGAAAGTTCTTCTCTGTGAAAAGCATTACGGGGCTAAAAGAAGCTACACCCAGGTGGTAAATCGCCATAGAACAGGCTAACAATAGTATTGAGCCAGTTGTTCGTTCCTGTGAGTGTGCTTCTCTCTGTGTGTATTTAGTCTCCCTATGGGAAAAAGGGAAAACCAGACGTGGACTCCTTGCTCAGTGTGCTTAGATGAATATGGCTACAACTCACTGACGAGGCCCAATGAAGGCTGATACGATCGTCTGGGGTTGCTGTGTTCCTTGTTCAGAGAGGAATTGCCTGGTATTTTGGCGCTGGACTGACCTTAATAGGCGGGATCAGACTGATATACTACAGGAAAGTTCTTCTCTGTGAAAAGCATTACTGGGCTAAAAGAAACTACACCCAGGTGGTAAATTGCCATAGAACAGGCTAACAATAGTATTGAGCCAGTTGTTCGTTCCTGTGAGTGTGCTTCTCTCTGTGTGTATTTAGTCTCCCTATGGGAAAAAGGGAAAACCAGACGTGGACTCCTTGCTCAGTGTGCTTAGAGGAATATGGCTACACCTCACTGACGAGACCCAATGAAGGCTGAAATGATCATCTGGGGTTGCTGTGTTCCTTGTTCAGAGAGGAATTGCCTGGTATTTTGGCGCTGGACTGACCTTAATAGGCGGGATCAGACTGATATACTACAGGAAAGTTCTTCTCTGTGAAAAGCATTACTGGGCTAAAAGAAACTACACCCAGGTGGTAAATTGCCATAGAACAGGCTAACAATAGTATTGAGCCAGTTGTTCGTTCCTGTGAGTGTGCTTCTCTCTGTGTGTATTTAGTCTCCCTATGGGAAAAAGGGAAAACCAGACATGGACTCCTTGCTTAGAGGAATATGGCTACACCTCACTGACGAGGCCCAATGAAGGCCGAAACGATCATCTGGGGTTGCTGTGTTCCCTGTTCAGAGAGGAACTGCCTGGTATTTCAGCGCTGGACTGATCGTAATAGGCGGGATCAGACTGATATACTACAGGAAAGTTCTTCTCTGTGAAAAGCATTACTGGGCTAAAAGAAGCTACACCCAGGTGGTAAATCACCATAGAACAGGCTAACAATAGTATTGAGCCAGTTGATCGTTCCTGTGAGTGTGCTTCTCTCTGTGTGTATTTAGTCTCCCTATGGGAAAAAGGGGAAACCAGACGTGGACTCCTTGCCCAGTGTGCTTAGAGGAATATGGCTACACCTCACTGACGAGGCCTAATGAAGGCTGATATGATCGTCTGGGGTTGCTGTGTTCCTTGTTCAGAGAGGAATTGCCTGGTATTTCGGTGCTGGACTGACCTTAATAGGCGGGATCAGACTGATATACTGCAGGAAAGTTCTTCTCTGTGAAAAGCATTACTGGGCTAAAAGAAGCTACACCCAGGTGGTAATTTGCCATAGAACAGGCTAACAATAGTATTGAGCCAGTTGTTCGTTCCTGTGAGTGTGCTTCTCTCTGTGTGTATTTAGTCTCTCTATGGGAAAAATGGAAACCAGACGTGGACTCCTTGCTCAGTGTGCTTAGAGGAATATGGCTACACCTCACTGACGAGGCCCAATGAAGGCAGAAACAATCGTCTGGGGTTGCTGTGTTCCTTGTTCAGAGAGGAATTGCCTGGTATTTCAGCGCTAGACAGACCGTAATAGGCGGGATCAGGCTGATATACTACAGGAAAGTTCTACTCTGTGAAAAGCATTACTGGGCTAAAAAGAAGCTACACCCAGGTGGTAAATCACCATAGAACAGGCTAACAATAGTATTGCGCCAGTTGTTCGTTCCTGTGAGTGTGCTTCTCTCTGTGTGTATTTAGTCTCCCTATGGGAAAAAGGGAAAACCAGACGTGGACTCCTTGCTCAGTGTGCTTAGAGGAATATGGCTACACCTCACTGATGAGGCCCAATGAAGGCCGAAACGATCATCTGGGGGTTGCTGTGTTCCTTGTTCAGTGAGGAATTGCCTGGTATTTCGGCGCTGGACTGATCGTAATAGGCGGGATCAGACTGATATACTACAGGAAAGTTCTACTCTGTGAAAAGCATTACTGGGCTAAAAAGAAGCTACACCCAGGTGGTAAATCACCATAGAACAGGCTAACAATAGTATTGCGCCAGTTGTTCGTTCCTGTGAGTGTGCTTCTCTCTGTGTGTATTTAGTCTCCCTATGGGAAAAAGGGAAAACCAGACGTGGACTCCTTGCTCAGTGTGCTTAGAGGAATATGGCTACACCTCACTGATGAGGCCCAATGAAGGCCGAAACGATCATCTGGGGGTTGCTGTGTTCCTTGTTCAGAGAGGAATTGCCTGGTATTTCGGCGCTGGACTGATCGTAATAGGCGGCATCAGATTGATATATTACAGGAAAGTTCTTCTCTGTGAAAAGTATTACTGGGCTAAAAGAAGCTACACGCAGGTGGTAAATCACCATAGAACAGGCTAACAATAGTATTGAGCCAGTTGTTCGTTCCTGTGAGTGTGCTTCTCTCTGTGTGTATTTAGTCTCCCTATGGGAAAAAGGGAAAACCAGACGTGGACTCCTTGCTCAGTGTGCTTAGAGGAATATGGCTACACCTCACTGACGAGGCCCAATGAAGGCTGAAACGATCATCTGGGGTTGCTGTGTTCCTTGTTCAGTGAGGAATTGCCTGGTATTTCGGCGCTGGACTGATCGTAATAGGCGGGATCAGACTGATATACTACAGGAAAGTTCTTCTCTGTGAAAAGCATTACTGGGCTAAAAGAAGCTACACCCAGGTGGTAAATCACCATAGAACAGGCTAACAATAGTATTGAGCCAGTTGTTCATTCCTGTGAGTGTGCTTCTCTCTGTGTGTATTTAGTCTCCCTATGGGAAAAGGGGAAACCAGACGTGGACTCCTTGCTCAGTGTGCTTAGAGGAATATGGCTACACCTCACTGACGAGGCCCAAAGAAGGCTGATACGATCATCTGGGGTTGCTGTGTTCCTTGTTCAGAGAGGAATTGCCTGGTATTTCGGTGCTGGACTGACCTTAATAGGCGGGATCAGACTGATATACTACAGGAAAGTTCTTCTCTGTGAAAAGCATTACTGGGCTAAAAGAAGCTACACCCAGGTGGTAATTTGCCATAGAACAGGCTAACAATAGTATTGAGACAGTTGTTCATTCCTGTGAGTGTGCTTCTCTCTGTGTGTATTTAGTCTTTCTATGGGAAAAAGGGGAAACCAGACGTGGACTCCTTGCTCAGTGTGCTTAGAGGAATATGGTTACACCTCACTGTCGAGGCCCAATGAAGGCTGATACGATTGTCTGGGGTTGCTGTGTTCCTTGTTCAGAGAGGAATTGCCTGGTATTTTGGTGCTGGACTGACCTTAATAGGCGGGATCAGACTGATATACTACAGGAAAGTTCTTCTCTGTGAAAAGCATTACGGGGCTAAAAGAAGCTACACCCAGGTGGTAAATCGCCATAGAACAGGCTAACAATAGTATTGAGCCAGTTGTTCGTTCCTGTGAGTGTGCTTCTCTCTGTGTGTATTTAGTCTCCCTATGGGAAAAAGGGAAAACCAGACGTGGACTCCTTGCTCAGTGTGCTTAGAAGAATATGGCTACAACTCACTGACGAGGCCCAATGAAGGCTGATACGATCGTCTGGGGTTGCTGTGTTCCTTGTTCAGAGAGGAATTGCCTGGTATTTTGGCGCTGGACTGACCTTAATAGGCGGGATCAGACTGATATACTACAGGAAAGTTCTTCTCTGTGAAAAGCATTACTGGGCTAAAAGAAACTACACCCAGGTGGTAAATTGCCATAGAACAGGCTAACAATAGTATTGAGCCAGTTGTTCGTTCCTGTGAGTGTGCTTCTCTCTGTGTGTATTTAGTCTCCCTATGGGAAAAAGGGAAAACCAGACGTGGACTCCTTGCTCAGTGTGCTTAGAGGAATATGGCTACACCTCACTGACGAGACCCAATGAAGGCTGAAATGATCATCTGGGGTTGCTGTGTTCCTTGTTCAGAGAGGAATTGCCTGGTATTTTGGCGCTGGACTGACCTTAATAGGCGGGATCAGACTGATATACTACAGGAAAGTTCTTCTCTGTGAAAAGCATTACTGGGCTAAAAGAAACTACACCCAGGTGGTAAATTGCCATAGAACAGGCTAACAATAGTATTGAGCCAGTTGTTCGTTCCTGTGAGTGTGCTTCTCTCTGTGTGTATTTAGTCTCCCTATGGGAAAAAGGGAAAACCAGACATGGACTCCTTGCTTAGAGGAATATGGCTACACCTCACTGACGAGGCCCAATGAAGGCCGAAACGATCATCTGGGGTTGCTGTGTTCCCTGTTCAGAGAGGAATTGCCTGGTATTTCAGCGCTGGACTGATCGTAATAGGCGGGATCAGACTGATATACTACAGGAAAGTTCTTCTCTGTGAAAAGCATTACTGGGCTAAAAGAAGCTACACCCAGGTGGTAAATCACCATAGAACAGGCTAACAATAGTATTGAGCCAGTTGATCGTTCCTGTGAGTGTGCTTCTCTCTGTGTGTATTTAGTCTCCCTATGGGAAAAAGGGGAAACCAGACGTGGACTCCTTGCCCAGTGTGCTTAGAGGAATATGGCTACACCTCACTGACGAGGCCCAATGAAGGCTGATATGATCGTCTGGGGTTGCTGTGTTCCTTGTTCAGAGAGGAATTGCCTGGTATTTCGGTGCTGGACTGACCTTAATAGGCGGGATCAGACTGATATACTGCAGGAAAGTTCTTCTCTGTGAAAAGCATTACTGGGCTAAAAGAAGCTACACCCAGGTGGTAATTTGCCATAGAACAGGCTAACAATAGTATTGAGCCAGTTGTTCGTTCCTGTGAGTGTGCTTCTCTCTGTGTGTATTTAGTCTCTCTATGGGAAAAATGGAAACCAGACGTGGACTCCTTGCTCAGTGTGCTTAGAGGAATATGGCTACACCTCACTGATGAGGCCCAATGAAGGCAGAAACAATCGTCTGGGGTTGCTGTGTTCCTTGTTCAGAGAGGAATTGCCTGGTATTTCAGCGCTAGACAGACCGTAATAGGCGGGATCAGGCTGATATACTACAGGAAAGTTCTACTCTGTGAAAAGCATTACTGGGCTAAAAAGAAGCTACACCCAGGTGGTAAATCACCATAGAACAGGCTAACAATAGTATTGCGCCAGTTGTTCGTTCCTGTGAGTGTGCTTCTCTCTGTGTGTATTTAGTCTCCCTATGGGAAAAAGGGAAAACCAGACGTGGACTCCTTGCTCAGTGTGCTTAGAGGAATATGGCTACACCTCACTGATGAGGCCCAATGAAGGCCGAAACGATCATCTGGGGGTTGCTGTGTTCCTTGTTCAGTGAGGAATTGCCTGGTATTTCGGCGCTGGACTGATCGTAATAGGCGGGATCAGACTGATATACTACAGGAAAGTTCTACTCTGTGAAAAGCATTACTGGGCTAAAAAGAAGCTACACCCAGGTGGTAAATCACCATAGAACAGGCTAACAATAGTATTGCGCCAGTTGTTCGTTCCTGTGAGTGTGCTTCTCTCTGTGTGTATTTAGTCTCCCTATGGGAAAAAGGGAAAACCAGACGTGGACTCCTTGCTCAGTGTGCTTAGAGGAATATGGCTACACCTCACTGATGAGGCCCAATGAAGGCCGAAACAATCATCTGGGGGTTGCTGTGTTCCTTGTTCAGAGAGGAATTGCCTGGTATTTCGGCGCTGGACTGATCGTAATAGGCGGCATCAGATTGATATATTACAGGAAAGTTCTTCTCTGTGAAAAGCATTACTGGGCTAAAAGAAGCTACACGCAGGTGGTAAATCACCATAGAACAGGCTAACAATAGTATTGAGCCAGTTGTTCGTTCCTGTGAGTGTGCTTCTCTCTGTGTGTATTTAGTCTCCCTATGGGAAAAAGGGAAAACCAGACGTGGACTCCTTGCTCAGTGTGCTTAGAGGAATATGGCTACACCTCACTGATGAGGCCCAATGAAGGCTGAAACGATCATCTGGGGTTGCTGTGTTCCTTGTTCAGTGAGGAATTGCCTGGTATTTCGGCGCTGGACTGATCGTAATAGGCGGGATCAGACTGATATACTACAGGAAAGTTCTTCTCTGTGAAAAGCATTACTGGGCTAAAAGAAGCTACACCCAGGTGGTAAATCACCATAGAACAGGCTAACAATAGTATTGAGCCAGTTGTTCATTCCTGTGAGTGTGCTTCTCTCTGTGTGTATTTAGTCTCCCTATGGGAAAAGGGGAAACCAGACGTGGACTCCTTGCTCAGTGTGCTTAGAGGAATATGGCTACACCTCACTGACGAGGCCCAAAGAAGGCTGATACGATCGTCTGGGGTTGCTGTGTTCCTTGTTCAGAGAGGAATTGCCTGGTATTTCGGTGCTGGACTGACCTTAATAGGCGGGATCAGACTGATATACTACAGGAAAGTTCTTCTCTGTGAAAAGCATTACTGGGCTAAAAGAAGCTACACCCAGGTGGTAATTTGCCATAGAACAGGCTAACAATAGTATTGAGACAGTTGTTCATTCCTGTGAGTGTGCTTCTCTCTGTGTGTATTTAGTCTCTCTATGGGAAAAAGGGGAAACCAGACGTGGACTCCTTGCTCAGTGTGCTTAGAGGAATATGGTTACACTTCACTGTCGAGGCCCAATGAAGGCTGATACGATTGTCTGGGGTTGCTGTGTTCCTTGTTCAGAGAGGAATTGCCTGGTATTTTGGCGCTGGACTGACCTTAATAGGCGGGATCAGACTGATATACTACAGGAAAGTTCTTCTCTGTGAAAAGCATTACTGGGCTAAAAGAAGCTACACCCAGGTGGTAAATCGCCATAGAACAGGCTAACAATAGTATTGCGCCAGTTGTTCGTTCCTGTGAGTGTGCTTCTCTCTGTGTGTATTTAGTCTCCCTATGGGAAAAAGGGAAAACCAGACGTGGACTCCTTGCTCAGTGTGCTTAGAGGAATATGGCTACACCTCACTGTCAAGGCCTAATGAAGGCTGATACGATCGTCTGGGGTTGCTGTGTTCCTTGTTCAGAGAGGAATTGCCTGGTATTTTGGCGCTGGACTGACCTTAATAGGCGGGATCAGACTGATATACTACAGGAAAGCATTACTGGGCTAAAAGAAGCTACACCCAGGTGGTAATTCGCCATAGAACAGGCTAACAATAGTATTGAGCCAGCTGTTCGTTCCTGTGAGTGTGCTTCTCTCTGTGCGTATTTAGTCTCCCTATGGGAAAAAGGGAAAACCAGACGTGGACTCCTTGCTCGGTGTGCTTAGAGGAATATGGCTACACCTCACTGACGAGGCCCAATGAAGGCCGAAACGATCATCTGGGGTTGCTGTGTTCCTTGTTCAGAGAGGAATTGCCTGGTATTTCGGTGCTGGACTGATCGTAATAGGCGGGATTAGACTAATATACTACAGTAAAGTTCTTCTCTGTGAAAAGCATTACTGGGCTAAAAGAAGTTACACCCAGGTGGTAAATCGCCATAGAACAGGCTAACAATAGTATTGAGCCAGTTGTTCGTTCCTGTGAGTGTGCTTCTCTCTGTGTGTATTTAGTCTCCCTATGGGAAAAAGGGAAAACCAGACGTGGACTCCTTGCTCAGTGTGCTTAGAGGAATATGGCTACACCTCACTGACGAGGCCCAATGAAGGCCGAAACATTCATCTGGGGTTGCTGTGTTCCTTGTTCAGAGAGGAATTGCCTGGTATTTCGGTGCTGGACTGATCGTAATAGGCGGGATTAGACTGATATACTACAGGAAAGTTCTTCTCTGTGAAAAGCATTACTGGGCTAAAAGAAGCTACACCCAGGTGGTAATTCGCCATAGAACAGGCTAACAATAGTATTGAGCCAGTTGTTCGTTCCTGTGAGTGTGCTTCTCTCTGTGCGTATTTAGTCTCCCTATGGGAAAAAGGGAAAACCAGACGTGGACTCCTTGCTCGGTGTGCTTAGAGGAATATTGCTACACCTCACTGACGAGGCCCAATGAAGGCTGAAACGATCATCTGGGGTTGCTGTGTTCCTTGTTCAGAGAGGAATTGCCTGGTATTTCGGTGCTGGACTGATCGTAATAGGTGGGATTAGACTGATATACTACAGTAAAGTTCTTCTCTGTGAAAGCATTACTGGGCTAAAAGAAGTTACACCCAGGTGGTAAATCGCCATAGAACAGGCTAACAATAGTATTGAGCCAGTTGTTCGTTCCTGTGAGTGTGCTTCTCTCTGTGTGTATTTAGTCTCCCTATGGGAAAAAGGGAAAACCAGACGTGGACTCCTTGCTCAGTGTGCTTAGAGGAATATGGCTACACCTCACTGACGAGGCCCAATGAAGGCCGAAACAATCATCTGGGGTTGCTGTGTTCCTTGTTCAGAGAGGAATTGCCTGGTATTTCGGCGCTGGACTGATCGTAATAGGCGGGATTAGACTGATATACTACAGGAAAGTTCTTCTCTGTGAAAAGCATTACTGGGCTAAAAGAAGCTACACCCAGGTGGTAATTTGCCATAGAACAGGCTAACAATAGTATTGAGACAGTTGTTCATTCCTGTGAGTGTGCTTCTCTCTGTGTGTATTTAGTCTCTCTATGGGAAAAAGGGGAAACCAGACGTGGACTCCTTGCTCAGTGTGCTTAGAGGAATATGGTTACACCTCACTGTCGAGGCCCAATGAAGGCTGATACGATTGTCTGGGGTTGCTGTGTTCCTTGTTCAGAGAGGAATTGCCTGGTATTTTGGCGCTGGACTGACCTTAATAGGCGGGATCAGACTGATATACTACAGGAAAGTTCTTCTCTGTGAAAAGCATTACTGGGCTAAAAGAAGCTACACCCAGGTGGTAAATCGCTATAGAACAGGCTAACAATAGTATTGCGCCAGTTGTTCGTTCCTGTGAGTGTGCTTCTCTCTGTGTGTATTTAGTCTCCCTATGGGAAAAAGGGAAAACCAGACGTGGACTCCTTGCTCAGTGTGCTTAGAGGAATATGGCTACACCTCACTGACGAGGCCCAATGAAGGCCGAAACAATCATCTGGGGTTGCTGTGTTCCTTGTTCAGAGAGGACTTGCCTGGTATTTCGGCGCTGGACTGATCGTAATAGGCGGGATTAGACTGATATACTACAGGAAAGTTCTTCTCTGTGAAAAGCATTACTGGGCTAAAAGAAGCTACACCCAGGTGGTAAATCACCATAGAACAGGCTAACAATAGTATTGAGCCAGTTGTTCGTTCCTGTGAGTGTGCTTCTCTCTGTGTGTATTTAGTCTCCCTATGGGAAAAAGGGAAAACCAGACGTGGACTCCTTGCTCAGTGTGCTTAGAGGAATATGGCTACACCTCACTGTCGAGGCCCAATGAAGGCTGATACGATCGTCTGGGGTTGCTGTGTTACTTGTTCAGAGAGGAATTGCCTGGTATTTTGGCGCTGGACTGACCTTAATAGGCGGGATCAGACTGATATACTACAGGAAAGTTCTTCTCTGTGAAAAGCATTACTGGGCTAAAAGAAGCTACACCCAGGTGGTAATTTGCCTAAGAACAGGCTACCAATAGTATTGAGACAGTTGTTCGTTCCTGTGAGTGTGCTTCTCTCTGTGTGTATTTAGTCTCTCTATGGGAAGAAGGGGAAACCAGACGTGGACTCCTTGCTTAGTGTGCTTAGATGAATATGGCTACACCTCACTGAGGAGGCCCAATGAAGGCTGATATGATCGTCTGGGGTTGCTGTGTTCGTTGTTCAGAGAGGGATTGCCTGGTATTTCGGTGCTGGACTGACCTTAATAGGCAGGATCAGACTGATATACTACAGGAAAGTTCTTCTCTGTGAAAAGCATTACTGGGCTAAAAGAAGCTACACCCAGGTGGTAATTTGCCATAGAACAGGCTAACAATAGTATTGAGCCAGTTGTTCGTTCCTGTGTGTATGCTTCTCTCTGTGTGTATTTAGTCTCTCTATGGGAAAAAGGGGAAACCAGACGTGGACTCCTTGCTCAGTGTGCTTAGAGGAATATGGCTACACCTCACTGACGAGGCCCAATGAAGGCCGAAACAATCATCTGGGGTTGCTGTGTTCCTTGTTCAGAGAGGAATTGCCTGGTATTTCTGCGCTGGACTGATCGTAATAGGCGGGATTAGACTGATATACTACAGGAAAGTTCTTCTCTGTGAAAAGCATTACTGGGCTAAAAGAAGTTACACCCAGGTGGTAAATCACCATAGAACAGGCTAACAATAGTATTGAGCCAGTTGTTCGTTCCTGTGAGTGTGCTTCTCTCTGTGTGTATTTAGTCTCCCTATGGGAAAAAGGGAAAACCAGACGTGGACTCCTTGCTCAGTGTGCTTAGAGGAATATGGCTACACCTCACTGACGAGGCCCAATGAAGGCCGAAACAATCATCTGGGGTTGCTGTGTTCCTTGTTCAGAGAGGAATTGCCTGGTATTTTGGCGCTGGACTGACCTTAATAGGCGGGATCAGACTGATATACTACAGGAAAGCATTACTGGGCTAAAAGAAGCTACACCCAGGTGGTAATTCGCCATAGAACAGGCTAACAATAGTATTGAGCCAGCTGTTCGTTCCTGTGAGTGTGCTTCTCTCTGTGCGTATTTAGTCTCCCTATGGGAAAAAGGGAAAACCAGACGTGGACTCCTTGCTCGGTGTGCTTAGAGGAATATGGCTACACCTCACTGACGAGGCCCAATGAAGGCCGAAACGATCATCTGGGGTTGCTGTGTTCCTTGTTCAGAGAGGAATTGCCTGGTATTTCGGTGCTGGACTGATCGTAATAGGCGGGATTAGACTAATATACTACAGTAAAGTTCTTCTCTGTGAAAAGCATTACTGGGCTAAAAGAAGTTACACCCAGGTGGTAAATCGCCATAGAACAGGCTAACAATAGTATTGAGCCAGTTGTTCGTTCCTGTGAGTGTGCTTCTCTCTGTGTGTATTTAGTCTCCCTATGGGAAAAAGGGAAAACCAGACGTGGACTCCTTGCTCAGTGTGCTTAGAGGAATATGGCTACACCTCACTGACGAGGCCCAATGAAGGCCGAAACATTCATCTGGGGTTGCTGTGTTCCTTGTTCAGAGAGGAATTGCCTGGTATTTCGGTGCTGGACTGATCGTAATAGGCGGGATTAGACTGATATACTACAGGAAAGTTCTTCTCTGTGAAAAGCATTACTGGGCTAAAAGAAGCTACACCCAGGTGGTAATTCGCCATAGAACAGGCTAACAATAGTATTGAGCCAGTTGTTCGTTCCTGTGAGTGTGCTTCTCTCTGTGCGTATTTAGTCTCCCTATGGGAAAAAGGGAAAACCAGACGTGGACTCCTTGCTCGGTGTGCTTAGAGGAATATTGCTACACCTCACTGACGAGGCCCAATGAAGGCTGAAACGATCATCTGGGGTTGCTGTGTTCCTTGTTCAGAGAGGAATTGCCTGGTATTTCGGTGCTGGACTGATCGTAATAGGTGGGATTAGACTGATATACTACAGTAAAGTTCTTCTCTGTGAAAGCATTACTGGGCTAAAAGAAGTTACACCCAGGTGGTAAATCGCCATAGAACAGGCTAACAATAGTATTGAGCCAGTTGTTCGTTCCTGTGAGTGTGCTTCTCTCTGTGTGTATTTAGTCTCCCTATGGGAAAAAGGGAAAACCAGACGTGGACTCCTTGCTCAGTGTGCTTAGAGGAATATGGCTACACCTCACTGACGAGGCCCAATGAAGGCCGAAACAATCATCTGGGGTTGCTGTGTTCCTTGTTCAGAGAGGAATTGCCTGGTATTTCGGCGCTGGACTGATCGTAATAGGCGGGATTAGACTGATATACTACAGGAAAGTTCTTCTCTGTGAAAAGCATTACTGGGCTAAAAGAAGCTACACCCAGGTGGTAATTTGCCATAGAACAGGCTAACAATAGTATTGAGACAGTTGTTCATTCCTGTGAGTGTGCTTCTCTCTGTGTGTATTTAGTCTCTCTATGGGAAAAAGGGGAAACCAGACGTGGACTCCTTGCTCAGTGTGCTTAGAGGAATATGGTTACACCTCACTGTCGAGGCCCAATGAAGGCTGATACGATTGTCTGGGGTTGCTGTGTTCCTTGTTCAGAGAGGAATTGCCTGGTATTTTGGCGCTGGACTGACCTTAATAGGCGGGATCAGACTGATATACTACAGGAAAGTTCTTCTCTGTGAAAAGCATTACTGGGCTAAAAGAAGCTACACCCAGGTGGTAAATCGCTATAGAACAGGCTAACAATAGTATTGCGCCAGTTGTTCGTTCCTGTGAGTGTGCTTCTCTCTGTGTGTATTTAGTCTCCCTATGGGAAAAAGGGAAAACCAGACGTGGACTCCTTGCTCAGTGTGCTTAGAGGAATATGGCTACACCTCACTGACGAGGCCCAATGAAGGCCGAAACAATCATCTGGGGTTGCTGTGTTCCTTGTTCAGAGAGGACTTGCCTGGTATTTCGGCGCTGGACTGATCGTAATAGGCGGGATTAGACTGATATACTACAGGAAAGTTCTTCTCTGTGAAAAGCATTACTGGGCTAAAAGAAGCTACACCCAGGTGGTAAATCACCATAGAACAGGCTAACAATAGTATTGAGCCAGTTGTTCGTTCCTGTGAGTGTGCTTCTCTCTGTGTGTATTTAGTCTCCCTATGGGAAAAAGGGAAAACCAGACGTGGACTCCTTGCTCAGTGTGCTTAGAGGAATATGGCTACACCTCACTGTCGAGGCCCAATGAAGGCTGATACGATCGTCTGGGGTTGCTGTGTTACTTGTTCAGAGAGGAATTGCCTGGTATTTTGGCGCTGGACTGACCTTAATAGGCGGGATCAGACTGATATACTACAGGAAAGTTCTTCTCTGTGAAAAGCATTACTGGGCTAAAAGAAGCTACACCCAGGTGGTAATTTGCCTAAGAACAGGCTACCAATAGTATTGAGACAGTTGTTCGTTCCTGTGAGTGTGCTTCTCTCTGTGTGTATTTAGTCTCTCTATGGGAAGAAGGGGAAACCAGACGTGGACTCCTTGCTTAGTGTGCTTAGATGAATATGGCTACACCTCACTGAGGAGGCCCAATGAAGGCTGATATGATCGTCTGGGGTTGCTGTGTTCGTTGTTCAGAGAGGGATTGCCTGGTATTTCGGTGCTGGACTGACCTTAATAGGCAGGATCAGACTGATATACTACAGGAAAGTTCTTCTCTGTGAAAAGCATTACTGGGCTAAAAGAAGCTACACCCAGGTGGTAATTTGCCATAGAACAGGCTAACAATAGTATTGAGCCAGTTGTTCGTTCCTGTGTGTATGCTTCTCTCTGTGTGTATTTAGTCTCTCTATGGGAAAAAGGGGAAACCAGACGTGGACTCCTTGCTCAGTGTGCTTAGAGGAATATGGCTACACCTCACTGACGAGGCCCAATGAAGGCCGAAACAATCATCTGGGGTTGCTGTGTTCCTTGTTCAGAGAGGAATTGCCTGGTATTTCTGCGCTGGACTGATCGTAATAGGCGGGATTAGACTGATATACTACAGGAAAGTTCTTCTCTGTGAAAAGCATTACTGGGCTAAAAGAAGTTACACCCAGGTGGTAAATCACCATAGAACAGGCTAACAATAGTATTGAGCCAGTTGTTCGTTCCTGTGAGTGTGCTTCTCTCTGTGTGTATTTAGTCTCCCTATGGGAAAAAGGGAAAACCAGACGTGGACTCCTTGCTCAGTGTGCTTAGAGGAATATGGCTACACCTCACTGACGAGGCCCAATGAAGGCCGAAACAATCATCTGGGGTTGCTGTGTTCCTTGTTCAGAGAGGAATTGCCTGGTATTTCGGCGCTGGACTGATCGTAATAGGCGGGATTAGACTGATATACTACAGGAAAGTTCTTCTCTGTGAAAAGCATTACTGGGCTAAAAGAAGCTACACCCAGGTGGTAAATCACCATAGAACAGGCTAACAATAGTATTGAGCCAGTTGTTCGTTCCTGTGAGTGTGCTTCTCTCTGTGTGTATTTAGTCTCCCTATGGGAAAAAGGGAAAACCAGACGTGGACTCCTTGCTCAGTGTGCTTAGAGGAATATGGCTACACCTCACTGATGAGGCTCAATGAAGGACGAAACGATCATCTGGGGTTGCTGTGTTCCTTGTTCAGAGAGGAATTGCCTGGTATTTCGGC
The DNA here is from genome assembly GCF_027579735.1 of Bombina bombina. Classification (NCBI taxonomy): domain Eukaryota; kingdom Metazoa; phylum Chordata; class Amphibia; order Anura; family Bombinatoridae; genus Bombina; species Bombina bombina. The sequence goes on from NC_069508.1 coordinate 149,961,588, forward strand.
GCTGGACTGATCGTAATAGGCGGGATCAGACTGATATACTACAGGAAAGTTCTTCTCTGTGAAAAGCATTACTGGGCTAAAAGAAGCTACACCCAGGTGGTAAATCACCATAGAACAGGCTAACAATAGTATTGAGCCAGTTGTTCGTTCCTGTGAGTGTGCTTCGCTCTGTGTGTATTTAGTCTCCCTATGGGAAAAAGGGGAAACCAGACGTGGACTCCTTGCTCAGTGTGCTTAGAGGAATATGGCTACACCTCACTGTCGAGGCCCAATGAAGGCTGATACGATCGTCTGGGGTTGCTGTGTTACTTGTTCAGAGAGGAATTGCCTGGTATTTTGGCGCTGGACTGACCTTAATAGGCGGGATCAGACTGATATACTACAGGAAAGTTCTTCTCTGTGAAAAGCATTACTGGGCTAAAAGAAGCTACACCCAGGTGGTAATTTGCCATAGAACAGGCTACCAATAGTATTGAGACAGTTGTTCGTTCCTGTGAGTGTGCTTCTCTCTGTGTGTATTTAGTCTCTCTATGGGGAAGAAGGGGAAACCAGACGTGGACTCCTTGCTTAGTGTGCTTAGATGAATATGGCTACACCTCACTGAGGAGGCCCAATGAAGGCTGATATGATCGTCTGGGGTTGCTGTGTTCGTTGTTCAGAGAGGGATTGCCTGGTATTTCGGTGCTGGACTGACCTTAATAGGCGGGATCAGACTGATATACTACAGGAAAGTTCTTCTCTGTGAAAAGCATTACTGGGCTAAAAGAAGCTACACCCAGGTGGTAATTTGCCATAGAACAGGCTAACAATAGTATTGAGCCAGTTGTTCGTTCCTGTGAGTATGCTTCTCTCTGTGTGTATTTAGTCTCTCTATGGGAAAAAGGGGAAACCAGACGTGGACTCCTTGCTCAGTGTGCTTAGAGGAATATGGCTACACCTCACTGACGAGGCCCAATGAAGGCCGAAACAATCATCTGGGGTTGCTGTGTTCCTTGTTCAGAGAGGAATTGCCTGGTATTTCTGCGCTGGACTGATCGTAATAGGCGGGATTAGACTGATATACTACAGGAAAGTTCTTCTCTGTGAAAAGCATTACTGGGCTAAAAGAAGTTACACCCAGGTGGTAAATCACCATAGAACAGGCTAACAATAGTATTGAGCCAGTTGTTCGTTCCTGTGAGTGTGCTTCTCTCTGTGTGTATTTAGTCTCCCTATGGGAAAAAGGGAAAACCAGACGTGGACTCCTTGCTCAGTGTGCTTAGAGGAATATGGCTACACCTCACTGATGAGGCCCAATGAAGGACGAAACAATCGTCTTGGGTTGCTGTGTTCCTTGTTCAGAGAGGAATTGCCTGGTATTTCGGCGCTGGACTGACCGTAATAGGCAGGATCAGACTGATATACTACAGGAAAGTTCTTCTTTGTGAAAAGCATTACTGGGCTAAAAGAAGCTACACCCAGGTGGTAAATCGCCATAGAACAGGCTAACAATAGTATTGAGCCAGTTGTTCGTTCCTGTGAGTGTGCTTCTCTGTGTGTGTATATGTATATATATATATATATATATATATATATATATATATATATTGTATATTATATTATTATTATTATTATTATATTATTGTTTTCATAATTAAACAGTAATGTTATACCCTTGGCTGCCAGTAGCACACAAGTAATATTTTTTTTTCTCTTTGGCTGCCAGTAATACACACAGTAGTGATTTGACACCCTTGGACTGCAAGTAGCACACACAGAACATGTAAACCTTCTTGGTACACAGTAGAAAACACGTAGGAGTGATTTTACCCCAATGTTTTTGATAACACACACAGATTAGTATTTTAATACACTCATAGTGCCAGAAACACATAAGCATACCTCCCAACATTTCAAAATTCAAGAGAGACAGAACCCATCCCCCAGTGCCCCCCACCCCCACCACACCTGGGGTTGGCAAGCACATTAGCTGGCAGTCTGAGGCTGCCACTGTTCGTTACCCTGGTGTTAGCACTGCTCATCGGATAAAGCTGAAGGCATGCTAGTATTATCAGCAGGGGTTAGATGTCATCTCTACCAGAGGTTAGAGGTCACCATTACCTGAGGTCAGAGGGTATATAGCCTTCTTACTCCTGCTTAACCCACACACTATTCCTTTTCCACAGGGAATCTAACAGGTATCTAACCCTGGGAGAGAAAAGCCAGCTGCTTCTGAGTATGGGCCCAATAGAATGTTTTTTTTTTAATGCATGGGGCAATGCGGGACAGATGGCTAGCAACCCGGGACAGTGGGACAGACCCCTAAAATCAGGACAGTTGGGGGGTATGTTTTTTGTTGTTGTCTTTTTAACCATCCTTGACAGTTAGTCAGAGGGTGGTGCATGTATAATGTGACCTATTTCTGTGCCATGTTTGTAATGCATAGAGACATAGGAGGCCTTTAAAATGTAGCTGCCACTCAGTGGACTTAGAAAAAAATGGACATTTAAAGGGATTTTAAACAGTCCATTTTATTGTTGTAATAAAAAAAAGCACTAAGCAGTTGCTTATACTTAGTAGAAATCTGTGCAATATGTATTATTCATCTATTTAAATGGATTTTACCTTTTATTTATTCTTTTACACTACATTTTTGCTTCCTGTCACAGCCCTAGAAGGAGGAGGAGCCTTTACAGAAAGTTTTATCTTGGCCTGATGTAATAAAATGTCTAGGTTAGTGACTAGAAGATAACAGGGAGACAGATTTGCTCATTCCCGGAACTGACAGAATAAAAATGTAGGTTTTGAAAATCCTCTGATCTTAAAACACTGGGGGCACACTGAGAATTTCTAAGTGCTAATTTTGCAAGAAAACAAGTAAGTTATTTGCTGTTCTTTTACACATTTTTTATATATTTACTTTGATTTAAAATATTTGTTTTTATCAAAGGATCACTGTTTAATAATATTCCTTTAATATCCCATACAAGACAGTAAGTGTAGCTTTTTCATTTTACCAGTGATTTTTGGAAAAAGTGTTGTAAAAAGTCCTTTTATAAATTGTTGATTTTTTTAAAATTGTATTGCCTCTATATTATTTCATACTGTACTGTACGTGTTTGAGCACACTGTATCAAAAGTGTTCTATATTAATTAAACATTTGTTACAGTGTAGCCACACTATTACAAGTAAAGCTGTTCAGTACTGTTTAAACGTACTTTGATACATTTCTAATATTGCAATCACACTATACCAGAGCTTTCCAAACTTTTCATGTTGGCGACACACTTTTTAGACCTACATCATTTTGTGACACAGTAATTCAGTTGTACTGGCAAACAGGAGGTTAAACTACCTTGTTTTAAGAGATACGGACACATACATAAATTATATAATAACAAAATGTATTTACAAGTAACAGTATGTATGTGCAATAATTAAAAAAAAGTTTAATATCACCAATAGCTACTTACTATTTTAATGGGATGTATGAGGTTGATGGGATGAACACAGTTTCTGAATATTTGGTGGAATATTGGATAAAGACACTCGCATTTCATCATCAAGCATTTTTAAGCTTCCCCTTCCTATCCATATATCAAGAGCAGAAGCAGCAATGCACTACTGGGAGCTAGTTGCAAAAAAACCCCCACTGACTTCAGCTCAGTGTTTAAGCTGCCGCCCTCAGAGCTTGGTGAGTCCGACTGACTACTGCCCACCCTGCAAACACACTGCTGTCCCACTCACTGACTACACTTGCAGTCACGAGCCAATTAAGGAGACTACACGTGCAGTCAGGAGCCAATGGGAATAGTTTCAGTTCCCACTGAGCTGCGCCAATAGGCTAAGATGATCTGTGACCCCCTAGGTATCAATCACATGTCAACCATATGATATACGTAGCAGGCAGGCGGAAAGTCAGAAACCAAAAAAAAAAATTGGGGGGGAATTTGTGCTGAAGCAGGGACACACCTACACACTGCTGCCGACACACTAGTGTGTCCCGACACACAGTTTGGAAAGCACTGCACTATACCAACGTGTTCTATTTTTAGAACTTTGTATTGTTTTGTTGCTCAAGAGCTTAACAAGGTGTGTATACTCTATCTCAACCATTATAGTTTAAATCTGACTTTCATGCTACTTTAAGTGCTGTGTACATGTACCGGGAATATGTTGTTTTTTTCCTTGGCACAAGTGTTTTGATAATGAATGCTTTTAGGTAGTTCCAGGACCGTCTTTAACTCAGGGCAAAAGGGGCAGCTGCCCAGGGCCCAGTCTCTGTTGAGGGGCCCAAGAGTCCTAAAAAAAAAAAATTTTTTTTTTTTTATGGTTCAAACCCGACTGCTGATGTGACATGGGGAACACACACATTCAGTCCTAATACTGTCACAGTGAAAAGTACTCTGCTTATATTTAAAAAAAAAAAAAAAAAAACTGTGCCAGACCGTGCCGGTGTCATGTGATATGCCAAGCTATTGCCATGTGCTGTTTTAGATGTGCACTGTCCAGCACTGAATGCAAAGCCCTAACTCGGCATCCAGCCATTCCCACTGCATCAGAAAAGTTCCTACTGGGGTTACCACTGTTACCAGGTAACTGCTCTGGTAGTGGGGATTGTTTCTGGGTAGGGCTGACTGTAGGCGCATGCAGCAGAAAGCTGGAGCGGCAGGCACGTGAGGATTTGAGCATCTGTGCAGCTGCATACACTGCTCTCTTCAGTCTTGAGGCTGTGTGACTCATCTCACACTGTATCCATGCAGCCTTGGACAGACAGCATCCAGTCTGCTGGTCCCTTTAGTCCTGCTTTTTCTGCTGTGGCCCTAAGATGAACTAACTGAAGTTTGTTAGGGGAACAGTGCTTTGTAGAAAGGTGTCAGTGGGAAGAATAAGTTTGTACACACACGCCCCTCCCCATGCAGCATTGTATAGTGCAGGGTGAGAGGGAACTTGTTCCTAGCAAAGAAGTGACATGTGCTGCTGTGGCTGATGTATAGTGTCATGCTGATACTTCACACATTAATGTAAGGTTTATTTTTATAGTTTTTATTTTCTCTCTGTCTCATATTTTACAGCTTCCCATAGTAGTTCTGCTGTTCTAGTCAGTAAACTTATGTTTGTCTGCACCTCCATGCTTCCTCTCGGTCTTTACCTTGCTTTGCTCCTGTTGGCTGCCCTAAATCTCTTTAACCAGCTAACCTCACACCAGAATCACATTCAAAAGAATATTAAATGAATCCACAGTGGAGGAATTTATATATTTATTTACTTATTAGTACTGCTTAGGTCCAGTTTCACATATTGCAATTTATTTCATTTTTTTTTTAAATGATTAGCCAAGCCGTGGATGATCCACCGCTGGGCTAATAATTAAAAAAAAATTGATTTAGTTGTTTTTTGGGATGTTGGGATGGAGAGCGAAATTGCATGGGGTAGGGGGGCCCAAGAAAATTTTTGCCCAGGGTCCAGTCAATATTAAAGATGGCCCTGGGTAGTTCCAATACTTAGAAAGTGCCCAGACCAGTGGTTTATTATAATAAGAGGAAAGCACAGACTTACTGCACATTTAGCAGTGCAGTGTATATTAAGGGTCTAATGCAGAATACTGCAGGACTCAAGTCCTAGTATATGTGTTTTTCATACAATTGCTACTGTCAGAAGTGTGGGTGGTGTTTTTTTTTTTGTTTTTTTTGTAGTCCGGTAATCTTAATTGGGCTTCCTTATGGTGTAAGGTGCTACAGGTTCTTCTCAGTGTGTATAGCTAGCCATCAGTTAAACAGTTAAAGTGATGGTAAATCCTAAAAAAAAAATTAAACACTAGGATTTACAAGTGCTATAAATAAAGGGGAATTAATGCTGCTCACAGCAAAACGCTATTTTTTCAATGAGGTGACATTTCCACCTCTTAGCCAATAGCCGTGCCTGCCCTTTGGCATTATGCCAGATGGCTAGCACGCTATTGGCTAAGAGGTGGAAACACCACTTCATTGAGGAAATAGCATTTTGCCATGGGTGGTTGGAGGTGCTCAGCTCGACATAAACTTGATGCAAATAAAGGAACTTTCATCATGACATTTTTTTATACTTTATAACTGAAATTCACCCTTATTTATAGCAAAGACAAGGATAACTCTTGTTCCTGCCCTGAATAAACCAATAGACCCCCTCTGAGGAAGCGTTCTGTGAAATGCGAGTCAGGGGTCCAACAGGAGTAGTCGTGTCTCTCCTGGTTGCCTTTTTTTAATCTGCTTATCTGGTTAAATAATATGCTTTACAAAAACCTTATAGTACGCTCAGATGCAGCGCTCAGTATTAGCTATTATTAGTTAAAAGTAATTCAGCCCTCGGATTGTAAGGGCTTAGCTTACTTCAGCATAATATTTACTGTGGGCTAATATAAATAATTATTATTGATATTCAGCAAACCTGAACTATCTATTAACCAGGTTTAAGCATTTTTAATTCACTAGCCTTTGCTACAGTATGTCTGTGTGTTCCTAGTTTATTTAATAAAGACTATAATGTATGAATGAAATGGAACTTTTAATACTATATGAATTATCCAAATCACATTATACTCGTTGAGTTAAGACTCATTGTACAATTGTGGAGTTCTTTGCTACAAACTTTTTTGTATTTCTTTATACAATTAGCTTATCTAGTTGTTTTGCCCTGAATAAACCAATGTTTTCTTGTCATACTTGCAAAGCCATATCCCTCCCCACCAATAAAGGAGAGGAAGTTATCCTTATCAGACAGTGATGATTAGTGAGAAGTACAAAACCCATATGTTTCTATGTGTGTGCATATGTGTATGTGTCTATGTGAGTGTGTGCATATGTGTATGTGTCTATGTGAGTGTGTGCATATGTGTATGTGTCTATGTGTGTGCATATGTGTATGTGTCTATGTGTGTGCATATGTGTATGTGTCTATGTGAGTGTGTGCATATGTGTATGTGTCTATGTGTGTGCATATGTGTATGTGTCTATGTGAGTGTGTGCATATGTGTATGTGTCTATGTGAGTGTGTGCATATGTGTATGTGTTTCTCTACATATAATTGTGTGTGTGCATATTTGTATGTGTCTATGTGTGTATATATATATATATATATAGGCTTATATATATATATATATGCGGCCAGTTCATGTGTGTCATATAGGTAACATTGTGCTCACTCCCATGGTGACAGCACTGATTGGCTAAAATGCATGTCTGTCAAAAGAACTGAGATATAGGGGCATTCTGCAGAGGCTTAGATACAAGGTAATCACAGAGGTAAAACATGTCTTTATATAACAGTGTTATTATGCAAAACTGGGGAATGGGTAATAAAGGGATTATCTATCTTTTTTGAACAATAAAAAATGGTGTAGACTGTCCCTTTAACTAACACTACTTTCAGTTCTTTAGTGGGAAACTGATGCTTTGGGGCTTATGTATCAAGGTCTGTCAGACCTGATCCGACAGTGCAGATCAGGTCCGTCAGACCTCGCTGAATACGGCGAGCAATACGCTCGCCATATTCAGAATTGCACCAGCAGCTCACAAGAGCTGCTGGTGCAACGCCGCCCCCTGCAGACTCGCGGCCAATGGGCCGCCAGTAGGGGGGTGTCAATCAACCCAAACGTACTCGATCGGGTTGATTTCCGGCGATGTCTGTCCGCCTGCTCAGAGCAAGCGGACAGGTTATGGAGCAGCGGTCTTTGTGACCGCTGCTTCATAACTGCTGTTTCTGGCGAGCCTGCAGGCTCGCCAGAAACACAGGGCATCAAGCTACATTCGGAGCTTGATACATATGCCCCATTGTATAGAATGCCTAGCCTTTTTTTGGCTAAATATAGGGGGGACACTTTATGAACAAATTGAAACCTGTGAAACCCAAAACCCTTTCAATTAAAAAAACAAACACAGACAAAATTTGATTAACAAACTGGTATCTAAAACCTAAACTAAAGAAAAAATGTATCCTGGCGGACATTGCATCATTTAAGTCTTCTCAGATGAGAACATTTTATTCACGAAAGCTAAACTCGACAAAAGTATTTCTGATGAACATTGCATCATTTTAGTCTTCTATTTATTTCACTAGTTTGAACTCGAATGATGTTTGACACAGATGAAAAATTCAGATTAACGAACTGGTATCTGAAACCTACCAAATTTTAGGAAGGAACTGGTTTCTAAACCCTAAACTAGAGAAAAATGTTCTTATGAATGTTGCATAATTTTAGTCTTCTCAGATTAGCACATTTTTATGAACAAATCCTAAACTATATCCCTTGAACCCCCCCCCCTCAAAAAAAAAAAAAGAATAATGCTTTTCAAGATGAGGGCAGAATGTTGTTTTTGACAGTATTGAAAGGGTTTTCACCTAAAAGTAGTTCACTACTAATTATCAATTCCTGAGAAATGAATTGATGAAAATAAAACACCATAGCAAAATAACATTCATTAGTTTCTTGCTGGCTGAATTGTTGAGCTCCTAAATGATGCAGTCAAATCTGTGTCAAAATAAATTGAATTTGCAGGTTAAATTCTTGAACTCTGAATGAGGCAAATTTGTTTGCTTGTGACCATTTTTGGAAAGGAGACACTGAAGTTTGATAGTTTCACACATTGAGGCCTATTTATCAAAGGTCTTGCGGACCTGATCCGACAGTGCGGATCAGTCCCGCAAGACCTCACTGAATGCGGAGAGCAATACGGTCTCCGTATTTAGCATTGCACCAGCATCTCACAAGAGCTGCTGGTGCAGCGCCGCCCCCTGCAGACTCGCGGCCAATCGGCCACCAGCAGGGAGGTGTCAATCAACCCGATCGTACTCGCCAGAAACACGGGCCCACAAGCTCCATACGGAGCTTGATAAATGGGCCTCATTGCCTAAATGTACTCTGTATTCTACATAATGTCTAGGAAATGTATACAGATGATTTTATTCAATACATTGCCTGAAAGTATTAGGCATTCTATGCAATACCTGAGTTTTACACTTTGCCTGTAACATATACATGGAAAACTGCTTTTTCGCTCCAGTCAACTGGAAAACCTAATGAGCAAATAATTAAAGTTCTGTCTCAGATAATTATTGTTTACCATTTTGGTTGAATCACCTGTACTAAAACAGAGGGGTATTTAAAGGGACAGTCAACACCAGAATTTTTGTTGTTTAAAAAGATAGATAATACCTTTATTACCCATTCCCCAGTTTTGCATAACCAATACAGTTATAATAATACACGTTTTACCTCTGTAATTATCTTGTATCTAAGCTTCTGCTGACTGCCCCCTTATTTCAGTTATTTTGACAGACATGCAGTTTAGCCAATCAGTGCTCAGTCCTAGGTCACTTTACGTGCATTAGCTCAATGTTATCTATATGAAACGTGAACTAATGCCCTCTAGTGGTCAAAATGTATTCAGATTAGAGGCAGTCTTCAAGGTCTAAGAAATTAGCATATGAACCTCCTAGTTTTAGCTTTCAACTAAGAATACCAAGAGAACAAAGCAAATTGGTGATAAAAGTAAATTGGGAAGTTGTTTAAAATTGCATGACCTATTTAAAACATGAAAGTTTTTTTTGGACTTGACTGTCCCTTTAAATCATAGTCTGTTTGGATGACCAGATAACTGGAACTAAAATCCACTAGGATATATTTAACAAACTAAATTCTAATAAGTTAATCTTTTTTTATTATTATATTAAGACCTTTGACAGCCGCATCCCACAAAAATAAACCAATCGCCAAACCATCAGTACGACCTTTTTCTGCATCAGGACCTGACAGATGTACAGAATGTGAATTGGAAGGTATGGATTATAACACTACTGACTGTAATTTGTTTTTGTTCATACAAGTATATCTATTATTTTTATAGTATTTGATAACACCATTTATTATTATCAATAATTTGTAGCACGCCAACAGATTCTGCTGCCCTATAAACACAAGTATGATATACAAGGTAACATTTATAGTAAACATGTGGCACTACCAAAAGTTTCACTACTGTAAGTTGGCTCTCAGGAGGATGATCTTTAAACAGCTGGGCTTGTAGACTTACAGTACATTCTAAGGGGATTCAATGTAGAAAATAAAAAAATAATCAGTCATGACTGTATGTGTGAGCCTTCAATGAAGTAGCCTCGAAGCTGCGTATATACCTTCATAAATGGGGGCCTATGATCTTTAAAGGGACATTATATACTTTTATGATTCAGACAAGCATGCAATTTAATTTAAAAAAAAAAAATATTTGTTTACTACAGTTATTCAATTTGCTTTATTTTCTTTGTATCTTTTGTTGAAAAGCATACCTATGTAGGCTCAGCAGCAGCAATGCTGGTAATTGATGGCTGACATATATGCCTCTTCTCATTGGCTAACCTGATTTATTTAATTAGCTCCCAGTAGTGCATTGCTGCTTCTGAGCCTACCTAAGTTTGCTCTTCATCAGAAAATACCAAGAGAACAAAGCTAACTTGATAACAAAAGTAAATTGGTAAGTTGCTTAAAATTGCATGCTCTATATGAATCATGACAGTGTAATTTTGACTTTATTGCCCCTTTATGTCATAAACAGTTCCATAGAGATTTTTACATAAATATATTTTTACATTAAAGGGACAGTCTACTTAATGTGTTATTCTTTAAAATGATAGAGGTACTTTATTATTAACAGGCTGCCTCTCTGTTGGTGAACACAGAATGCCAGCAGATGGTGCTATAGAGTTTTGGCCCGTTAATGGAAAAGTACCCATGTGTGAATATAGTCACCCATCTCTACTATTTATTTTGCCTCTGCCTGGGGGGTCAAGAAGGGGGCAAATCCTCTATTGAAAATTTCATTCTCCAAGGTTCACTTGGGGTGGATGCCAGAGGATTGTTGGAGCGCCATGCTAAGTATGACAAGCGCAAGAGTAGCAAGAACAAAGCGGGGAAAGAGAATCAAGCACCCAAGAGGAAAGTTATGCTTCTGAAAATAATGGTACTTTTCCATTAACGGACCACAACTCTATAGCACCATCAACTGTCATTCTGTATTCAGTCCGTTAATGGAAAAGTATCAAGATAGCTAACGCCTTTACTACTCATTCCGCAGCTTTGCATAACCAACATTGTTATATCAATATACTTTATAACCTCTAAGTGTGCCTGTTTCTAAGCCCCTGCAGGCTACCCCCTTTATCTCAGTGCTTGGACAACAGCCAGACAGCACTAGCACTGTGCCATATAAATAACATTGTGCTCACTCCCGTGGAGAATGATAATGGATATACAAGAGCCAGCAGATTGTAAAAAACACTTAGCTAAGGGGCAGTCTGCAGGGGCTTAGATACAAGGTAATCATAGAGGTAAAGCGTATATTAATATAACAGGGATGGTTGTGCTAAATTGGGGAGTGAGTAATAAAGGGATTATCTATCTTTTTAAACAATAAACATTTTCAAGTAGACGGTCCCTTTAAGATGAAAATGACCTTGAGATGGACCAGGAGTCAACATTCAGTTTACATTACATAAAAAAGATCCCTCTCAAACTACAATGCACCCTCGCCTTAGTATAGATCTCTGCATGATACTTCCTTGTTTGCCTGGCCATGTGTTTGTCTGCTTTCACCTTTTTCCCATCATTATGTTTTTACGTATGTTTTCCATCCTACACAGAGCTGGTTCCAGGCAACCAGTTTGTTTGAGTGTATTGTATAGCTCCCCATGAACAAAGGATTTGCTCAGGCAACGGATAAAGGTGTGAAACAGTGGTAAATATAACACCAAATATAAAAACAGGAAACTCACTAAATACAAAGCTATGGTTAAGAAAGGTGATAAGAAATCAGTTTTCTTTTCACATTCTACTTATAACTCATTTACTTGTCTTTACATATCGCAAAAAGTTTCCAGTTAATTATTGGCTACCATGGTGCAGCACTCAGGGCTAGATAACTAGTGGAGTGCTGAGAAGCGTGCAAGCAATATCAGCTTTTTGCGCTCGTTGGAAATAGTGCACGTATTATAAGTTGAAAGTAAATGCGAGAGTGCAATTGTGATTTATGCTTGTCAGGTAAGCATGACTTCAGAGCTTGCATAAAATATTTTTAAATAGATATTTCTATATATACCTATATAGACCTATTCCTTTACATATATATATATATATATATATATATATATATATATATATATATATATACATATACACACACAGAGAAGCGCCCTCACAGGAATGAACAACCTGCTCAATAACATTATTACTTTCCTGTAGTATATCAGTCTGATCCTGCCTTTTATGGTCAGTCCAGCACCTAAATAAAAAGGTAATTCCTCTCTGAACAAGGAACACTGCAACTCCAGACGATCATTTCTGCCTTCACTGGGCCTCATCAGTGAAGTGTAGCCATATTCCTCTAAGCACAATGAGCAAGGAGTCCATACCTGATTGCCCCTTTTTTCCTTTAGGGAGACTTAATACACACAGAGAGAAGCGTACTTTCAGGGACATACAACCAGCTCAATACCATTGTTAGCCTGTTCTATAGTGATTTACCACCTGGGTGCAGCTTTTTTTAGCCCAGTAATGCTTTTCACAGAGTAGAACTTTCCTTTAGTATATCAGTCTGATCCCTCCTATTACTGGTCAGTCCATCTTCAAAATACCAGGCAATTTCTCTCTAAACAAGGAACACAACAACCCCAGACGATCGATTCTGCCTTTATTTGGCCTTGTTAGTGACGTGTAGCCATATTCCTCTAAGCACACTGAGCAAGGACTCCACGTCTGGTTGCCCCTTTTTTCCCTTAGGAAGACTAAATAAACATAGAGAGAACCACACTCACAGGAACGAACAACCAGCTCAGTAACATTGTTAGCCTGTTCTAAGGCGATTTACCACCTGGGTTCAGCTTCTTTTTTAGCCCAGTAATTCTTTTCACAGAGTAGAACTTTCCTGTAGTATATCAGTCTGATCCCACCTATTACGGTCAGTCCAGTGCCGAAATACCAGGCAATTCCTCTCTGAACAAGGAACACAGCAACCCCAGATGATCGTAATAGGTGGAATCAGGATGATATACTACAGGAAAGTTCTACTCCGTGAAAAGCATTACTGGGATAACTAGAGGCTGCACCCATGTGGTAAATCACCATAGAACCGGCTAACAATGTTATTGAGCTGGTTGTTCGTTCCTGTGAGTGCGCTTTTCTCTGTGTGTATTAAGTCTCCCTAAGGGAAAAAATGGGCCACCAGACGCCCCTGAGTGTGTTAACAAACTCCACATTGCCACTGACACTCAGGGTAGTAATTTAAAGGGACTCTATAGCCTAAATTAAACTTTTATGATTCAGATAGAGCATGCAATTTTATAAAAAATTCCAATTTACTTCTGTTATCCAAAAGTGTACAATATTTTATATGCGCACTTTGTAAGGCACATTTGTGATTGGATGATGTGTATTTGTGGCTGATGGCTATAGAGAAGAAAAATCAGGCAGACACTCAATATGATCAAGTCCAATAAGCACTTTACTTCATAGGCAGCAGTACAGGCAGAGCAATGTTTCGGGCTTACACCCCCTCCTCAGGCTCAATACAAATGAACAAAGGGACAGTCTAGTATAAATTAAACTTTCATTATTCAGATAGGACTTTTAATTTTAATCAACTTTCCAATTTACTTTTATCATCAAATTTGCTTTTTCTCTTGGTATTCTTAGTTTAAACTAAACATAGGTAGACTCATATGCTAATTTCTAAGCCATTGAGGGCTGCCTCTTATTACATGCTTTTTAAATCTCTTTTCAACACAAAGAGACAAAGTACATGTGGCCATATAGATAACACTGTGTTCAAGCACAGGGGGTTATTTAAGATTTAGCACAAAACAATGCTAAATTTAAGACAATAAACAGTCACAGTCATGTGATCAGGGGGCTGGAAGAAGGTTCCTAGGTACAAGGTAATCACAGAGGTAAAAAGTATATTAATATAACTGTGTTGGTTATGCAAAACTGGGGAATGGGTAATAAAGGGACTATCTATCTTTTAAAACAATAACAATTCTATGGTAGACTGTCCCTTTAAATAGCCATAAACCACGCCCCTCCCTCTTTCTGACATCATAGACTAAACCTCACACATAGCAGGTGTAGCAATTAAACAATTATATATTGAAACAAAAAAAAACAATCAAAACATAATAAGTCTATGAAAAAAATGAATGAAAATCCTGAATTGACACTTTAGAGATTATCTAAATTCACATTTTAAAGATACATTTTTTCAAAAAACTTTTCAAAATACCCTGCGTATTGCACATTGAAAACACATTCAAAACCAAAATGATAATTTTATACAGACATCTTCCCTAAACATTAGGACCTATTTCAACGCAAAATAGTTAGATTGTAATCCCTATTAAGACCTCTAAGATACATTGTACTCAACCTATGTATCCACATGGCCTCTTTCCTAAGAAGCAATTCCCCCCTGTCAAAACCAATGTTACCCCTAGGAACCTGATCAAGAACCATAAAACGTAACTGATTAACTTGATGTCCCTTCTCAAAAAAATGAGTTGGGACTGGTAAATGTCTCATTTTAGGATTTCTAATAGTAGACTTATGTTGGGTTATGCAGTCTTTTATAGTCTGGGAAGTTTCCCCTATATACAATAGTCCACATGGGCACCTGAGCGCATAAACCACATAAGTCGACTGACAAGTGTAATGCCCCTTAATATAGAACTTTTCCCTGAAAATGGATCGCTTATGAAACTACCCCTAATAATACTGTTACAATGGAAACAATTCAAACATGGGAAAGTCCCATTATCCACCGGCTTAAATACGCTCTGTGAAGATTTTAAGGGTTTCATTTTAGCCCTAACAAATTGTCTCCCAAGTGAATTGCCTTTTCTAAATGCTGAAAAAGGAGGTTGTTGAAATTCATCAATCTCTGGCATAGAATGACCCAGCATTAACCAATTTTTGCAAATGATTTTATGCAATTTTACACTCATAACATTATAATTAGAGACAAAAGCCAATCTTTTATTAGTTGACACCTTTGGTTGAGGTTCAAGATCGATAGACCCCAATTCTTCAGAGGAATAACCTCTTTCTTGAAACCTGCTGCACATCTTATCTAAGCGCATTTAACAGGTAGAAGGATTGGAAACTATCCTCTTAACACTCAAGAGTTGAGACTTGGGCACACTCTTAAATACTCTTGGGGGGATGATGGCTCTGACGGGACAAAAGGGTATTTTTATCAGTTGGCTTTCTGTATATGTCTGTGTCAAAATGATCATCCACATGCATAACCACTGTATCCAAAAATTCCATCTTATTTGAATGATATTTAGTTGTAAACTGAACAGCAGGTACCTTAGCCTGTATCCTCTGATGGAAAACCTCAATGGATTCAATGTTGCCCTGCCACACAATGAACAAATCATCTATATACCGCCACCACGCCAAACATTTATGGAAATCTGGATCAGTATATACCACCTGTTCCTCCAATCCATCCATATAAAGGCAGGTGTAGGCAGGAGCGACATTTGAGCCCATTGAGGTTTTCCGTCAGAGGATACAGGCTAAGGTACCTGCTGTTCAGTTTACAACTAAATATCATTCGAATAAGATGGAATTTTTGGATACAGTGGTTATGCATGTGGATGATCAAAAAACTTGCTGTCAAAAGAAAAAATATTTATGAGTCAAAACCGGTTCCAATAACTCCATAAAGAAATTTATTTGTCATTCAGAATATTTGTTGGATTTAGTTAAAGCCATTCAAACAGTATTCAATCAATTCATGTGAGGGATAATGGTATATAAACTACATACATCCCAAGTAGCTATAATTACATTTTCTGGTAAATCAGGCAAATTCCTTAATTTGGATAGGAAGTCACTGGTACCTTTATGTGGCTGATGGCTGTCACATGATACAGGAGGCGTGGAAAATAGAAGTAACTTTGAAATGTATCAGAAAAAAATACTACTCATTTGAAATTCAGACTATTATTGTATTATCTTTCTAGTAGTTATTGATTGTATAGTTATACTGTATTTAATTTTTCTATAATTCCTCTTTGTCCTGTAACACACACTGTGCAGTTATTTATCCCTTTTGTGCCAGTAAGACAAATTGCCTTTTCATTTGCCTCCTCTGTGTCAGACAAAACCATTAGGAATAATTAGAAATTTCTTGTTGGAGCAACTGTGAGGCACCTTCTCAGGGTTGCAAGAATGTGTCATCTTCCCTATAGAAGGCACCAGGATGACTGCTCATAAATAAATATAATACAGCTGTGAGTAGCCTAAAGGGGGCACAACAACATATCACTGTGTTACTGGTCTGCCAAAAATCTGCCACCCTTGTCACAGGTTTGATGCACCTAGGCATAAGTACAATAGAGAAACCAAATAGATAGAGCACAAGCACCTGCTTTACCTACCTTTAAGGGGCAGTCAATTAAAAAATAACCTTTTTTTATTCAGACCAGAGGCGTAACTAGAAACCACAGGGCCCAAGTGCAAGAATCTAAGAAGGGCCCCCCACCCCCAAAAAAACAAAGTACTGTATATAGTGAGTCAGTGGCACAGTCTGTAATCTGCTGGTGAGATGGCTGGCCTGACCCTACCCGCCCCAGTACTTTATAAAGTGACCACAGTAGTCAGTGACATGGTCCAGCCCCCCCTTACTGTATATAGTGGTACTGTATAGTGATACTGTTTACCCCCTTCCCCCATGCTATAGTAACAAGGTCTGTAATTTGCTGGTTCCACAAACATGCACACACACACATACATGCATAAATACACACAAAGTCACATACACACACACATACATACATGCATAAATACACACACATTCACTTACATACATACACACACACACACACACATATACATGCATAAATACACACACAGTCACATACATACACACACACACACACATATATATACATTCATAAATACACACACACACACACACATACATGCATAAATACACACCCAGTCACATACATACACACACACACACACATATATACATGCATAAATACACACACACACATACACACACATACATGCATAAATACAGTACACACACAGTCACATACACACATACACACACATACATGCATAAATACACACACAGTCATATACACACATACACACACATACATACATACATGCATAAATACACACACAGTCACTTACATACATACACACACACACATACATGCATAAATACACACACAGTCACATACATACACACACACACATATATACATGCATAAATACACACACACACACACACACACATACATGCATAAATACACACCCAGTCACATACATACACATATATACATGCATAAATACACATCCAGTCACATACATATACACACACACATATATACATGCATACATGCATAAATACACACACAGTCACTTACATACATACACACACATGCATAAATACACACACAGTCACATACATACACACACACACACACACACACACATATACATGCATAAATACACACACACACATACATGCATAAATACATACCCAGTCACATGCATACACATATATACATGCATAAATACACACCCAGTCACATACATACACACACACATATATATATATATATATATACATGCATAAATACACATACACACACCCACACACATATACATGCATAAATACACACACATATACATGCATAAATACACACACAATCACATACATACACACACACATATACATGCATAAATACACACACAGTCACACACATATACATGCATAAATACACACACACATACATGCATAAATACACACACAGTCACATACATACATACACACACACATACATGCATAAATACACACACAGTCACATACATACACACACACACATACACGCATAAATACACACACAGTCACATACATACACATACATGCATAAATACACACACAGTCACATACACACACACATATACATGCATAAATACACACACAGTCACATACATACATACACACACATATACATGCATAAATACACACACAGTCACATACATACATACACACACACATACATGCATAAATACACACACAGTCACATACATACACACACACACACATACACGCATAAATACACACACAGTCACATACATACACATACATGCATAAATACACACACAGTCACATACATACACACATATACATGCATAAATACACACACATATGCATGCATAGATACACACACACAGTCACATACATACACACACACACACACATATACATGCATAAATACACACTGTGACAGAACCCAAGGCATAGTAATGGAAGGTGTCTATATTCCCTCAAAAGTGCTGCAGTGCGGGGTATGGTCTGACAACCCCAGGGAGAATTGTTATGTTTGTTTGCCACATAGAGAAAATATGTGATTTATTTCTGGGTCCCTGGGGTGGAGTATTTGGAGAGTAGGGTGGGCCAGTGCTCCACCCCGCAGTTTGCAAGTAGCACATTATGTCAAAAAGTCCAGTCCAGGAATTCTGTCTGACTCAGCTAGCTACTCACCTGCATGTGATAATTAACAGCAGGTGCTAATAAAATCCCCAGTCAGGGGTTGAGAGGTAGATTTGCCAGCAGTAAAGGGAAACTGCAAACACTCTCCTGAGAGACTGAGAGGAATTATCTCTAAAGGACAAAGTTTGAAAGGTCTGTGCAATATTACTTTTGTGAAAAGCTACTTAGTGCAGACAGTTGTACTTGTTAGTAAGTGCTCAGTGGAGCAAGCCTCTTTTGTTTTGTTTATGTTTATTTTGCCTGTTTTTGCCAGACCTGATAATAAACAGACTGTATTTTATAAAGCTACAACCTTGTGTGGTGTTTCCAGCTTTGAGGACTGTGTGTTTCCAAGATCCCAGGTCACATATGGTGGAGGTAGCGGGCAACACACTAATAGTCTGTTAAGGAAACAATACCACACTTAAAATGGAGGAAGTTGTAAAGGCTTTACTACAGGCTACGGCCTCACAGCAACAGGCCACTGCCACACAGCAGCAAGCTACTGCCAGCCAGCAAGAAAATATTGCAGTGCTACAAAAACTGGTATTAACACAAAGAGAGGAACAGCAGAATATCACACGTACCATGCAGCAGGAGATTCGAGGCCTATCTGAAAGACTGGGCAGGTGTGCTACAGAAATTCCACACAGTTCTAAGACTCTGAGAGTGAGTAACTATTTGCAAAAGATGGTGGCTACAGATGATGTGGAGGCTTACGTGATGGCTTTTGAAAGGACAGCCGAAAGAGAAGGGTGGCCTGCGTCTGAATGGGCAAGTCTCCTTGCGCCATTTCTGAGTGGAGAACCTCAGAAGGCATATTATGATTTGGAGCCTGAGCAGGCCAGTGACTATAAAAAGCTAAAAACAGAAATCTTGGCCCGCCTGGGAGTAACAACAGCAGTAAGGGCCCAGCGATTTCACTCCTGGACTTACAGTCAAGACAAAGCCGTGCGGTCACAGATATTTGACTTGATACATCTTGCCAGGAAATGGCTACAGCCAGAGGTCAACTCAGCTAGTCACATTGTGGAACAGCTCGTGATGGACCGGTTCCTGCGAGGATTGCCTGTTTCCCTGCGGTGGTGGGTCAGCCAGAGTGAACCTAAAACTGCTGACGGTCTAGTTGCCCTGGTGGAACGCTATTTGACTGCCGGAGAGTTTCTACAAATCCCCAACCAGGAAAGACCTAGAACCCCGAAGATCCAGAGTCCCAGTAAATTGGGTAAGACTGTTCCAGGGAAAAGGGGGTATCGGGAGGAGCAGATGGGTTTTTACAACCCGAGGGACATTACTGCAAGGAACAAGAGTTTTGTGAGGCAGGAAGGGTCCACAATAGCCTCAAAGATGTTGTCTAATGCTAATATTAAATGTTTTCAATGTAAAGAGTATGTTCATTTTGCAAAGGACTGCCCTAAGAATGATGTTGCTATGGAATGGAATGTTGGCAATATGAGAGACAATTATTCATTGTACACTCGCTCAGTATATGCAATTACCAAAAATGATTGTTTAAATGGCCAACCTTGGTGCACTGTAAGGGTGGAGGGAAATTAAATTAAAGCTTTGCTGGACTCTGGTAGCATGGTTACGCTCAAAGACAGGGGTCTGTTGAGAAATACTCCTATTGATAATTACCAGAACCTAGATATTGCCTGTGTCCATGGGGACATACACAAGTATCCAACTGCTAAAGTACTTATTGAAACTCAAAATGGCCCTATAAATCATAGAGTTGGTTTAGTGGATAAATTAGTCCATGAAATGATAATAGGCAGAGATTTTCCCCATTTTTTGAATCTATGGGATGCTGCTGAGGAAAATTCACCGGATTCAGTAGAGGGCGCTGTTTGTGACTTTCCCTTTTCTGATTTATTGGGGAATAACTTAGACAAAATAACTCCTGCTAGAGGGAAACACTCAACCCCTATGGAAACCCTAGTTGGAGGTAACACTGAACAGAATAATACAGGTCAATCTAATATATCTGAACCTGATGTAGAAATAACTGACCTAGAGGTTAGCCCAAGTAACTTTAGGGCTGCACAATGGGAGGATCCAACTTTAGCTGTGGCTAGAAACTATATTTCCATAAGAAATGGCAGCCCCATTAATACTGATAAAGCGCTCACCTATCCATACTTTGAAGTGGAAAATGATTTATTGTACAGAGTTGGGAAAAAGGAGTCTGTCAAACAGCTGTTAGTACCCCAGGCATATCGACACACTGTATTAAATCTGGCACATAGCCACATACTTGGGGGGCACATGGGGATTGAAAAAACCAGAGAGAGAATTCTTAGGAGGTTTTATTGGCCAGGTGTAATGGCATCTATCACAAACTATTGTTCTTCTTGTCCTGAATGCCAATTAACTGCCCCTCTTACAGCATACCGTAGCCCCTTGGTGCCCTTACCCATAATTGAGGTCCCATTTGAACGCATTGGTATGGATTTTGTGGGTCCTCTTGTAAAGTCTGCAAGGGGGCACCAGTATATATTGGTAATAGTAGACTATGCTACACGTTACCCTGAGGCAATACCCATGCGTACTATTTCAGCAAAAGCAATTGCTAAGGAGTTAATGTTAATGTTCAGCCGTGTTGGGATTCCCAAAGAAATATTAACAGACCAAGGCACTCCATTTATGTCGAGAATTACAAAGGAGTTGTGTAATCTTCTTCATATAAAGCATCTGAAAACATCCGTGTATCACCCACAAACTGATGGTCTGGTAGAACGATTTAATAAAACACTAAAGGCTATGCTCAAAAAAGTAATTGATAAAGATGGGAAAAACTGGGATTTCCTTTTGCCTTATTTAATGTTTTCCATCCGAGAGGTCCCTCAAGCTTCTACTGGATTTTCGCCCTTTGAAATTTTGTATGGAAGACACCCCAGAGGTTTGCTAGACATAGCTAAGGAGACTTGGGAACAGGAGTCAACCCCTCACAGAAGTGTGATTGAACATATAACTCAGATGCAGGATCGGATGACAGCCATTATGCCCATAGTTAGAGAACACATGGAAAATGCCCAACAGCACCAGCAGAACAGCTATAATAGAAATGCCAGGGTTCGTGTGTTTAATCCAGGAGACAGAGTACTAGTCCTGGTTCCCACTGTAGAGAACAAATTTTTGGCAACATGGCATGGGCCATATGAAGTCATTGACAGAGCGGGGGAAGTAAATTACAAAGTAAGACAGCCTGGGAGGCGAAAGGAGGTACAGATTTACCATGTGAATTTACTTAAACCGTGCAAAGAAAGAGAAACACTTGTGGCTATAAAAACAGCAGACCTCCCTACAATGGAGGAGAATGAACCCGTAGTCAATATCTCAGAAACCCTGACTATCCACCAGAAGAGGGAGGTAAAAGACTTCATCAGATTAAATAAAGATGTTTTCTCTTCAGTCCCAGGAAGAACTACGATAATAGAGCATGACATTGTCACTGAACCGGGAAAAAGGATAAATCTAAAGCCATATAGAATACCTGAAGCCCGGAGGGAAGCAATCAAACTGGAAGTAAAGAAAATGCTGGACCTTGGGGTAATTGAAGAATCCCAAAGTGACTGGAGTAGCCCAATTGTGCTTGTACCAAAGCCTGATGGCACAATCAGGTTTTGTAATGATTACCGGAAGCTGAATGCAATATCCAAGTTTGATGCATACCCCATGCCAAGGGTTGATGAACTTGTGGAGAGACTCGGGAGAGCCAGGTACCTTACCACATTGGATTTGACCAAGGGTTATTGGCAAGTGCCGGTTACAGGACGGGCAAAGGAAAAGACTGCCTTCTCTACTCCAGATGGGCTCTTCCAATACAAGGTGTTACCTTTTGGCCTACATGGTGCTCCAGCAACATTTCAAAGAATGATGGACCGGATCTTAAGGCCACATGCTCATTATGCTGCAGCATACTTAGATGATGTGGTCATACATAGCGAAGATTGTGAGTCTCACTTGCCAAAAGTGCAAGCTGTCCTTAATTCCATAAGAAATGCCGGTCTGACAGCAAATCCGAGTAAATGTACCATTGGCTTGGAGGAGGCCAAGTATCTTGGCTATTCCATTGGAAGAGGAATAGTAAAGCCACAACTTGCTAAAGTTGAAGCCATAAGGAATTGGCCACGACCTATGACGAAGAAACAGGTCAGAACATTTCTTGTGCTTGTTGGCTACTACAGAAGGTTTATCTCCAACTTTGCTACTATAGCGGGTCCTTTAACTGACCTCACTAAAGCAAAAGCTCCAGTAATAGTGAAATGGTCCTCTGAAGCTGAACAGGCATTTCAAAATCTCAAGGAAGCCATCTGTAGACAACCAGTGTTAGTCACCCCTGATTTTTCAAAGGAGTTTGTTTTACAGACGGATGCCTCTGATGTTGGCCTTGGAGCAGTGCTTTCCCAGGAAACTCAAAGTGAAGAGCACCCAATACTATACCTGAGCCGGAAACTTCAACCTAGAGAAAAGAACTATTCAATTGTTGAAAAGGAGTGTCTAGCAATTAAATGGGCTGTTGAAACTCTCAAATATTATTTGTTGGGCAGAAAATTTAGACTAGTTACTGATCATGCACCTCTCAAATGGATGAGTCAAAATAAGGATAATAATAGTAGAGTTACACGCTGGTTCCTTAGTTTGCAACCCTATCTCTTCTCAGTAGAACACAGGGCAGGAAGTAAGCAGGGTAATGCTGATGGCCTTTCACGTATGCATACGCTTTTGGCCATGGTCGCTCACCCCACTAGGTCTGAGCTGGCGGGGAGGATGTGTGACAGAACCCAAGGCATAGTAATGGAAGGTGTCTATATTCCCTCAAAAGTGCTGCAGTGCGGGGTATGGTCTGACAACCCCAGGGAGAATTGTTATGTTTGTTTGCCACATAGAGAAAATATGTGATTTATTTCTGGGTCCCTGGGGTGGAGTATTTGGAGAGTAGGGTGGGCCAGTGCTCCACCCCGCAGTTTGCAAGTAGCACATTATGTCAAAAAGTCCAGTCCAGGAATTCTGTTTGACTCAGCTAGCTACTCACCTGCATGTGGTAATTAACAGCAGGTGCTAATAAAATCCCCAGTCAGGGGTTGAGAGGTAGATTTGCCAGCAGTAAAGGGAAACTGCAAACACTCTCCTGAGAGACTGAGAGGAATTATCTCTAAAGGACAAAGTTTGAAAGGTCTGTGCAATATTACTTTTGTGAAAAGCTACTTAGTGCAGACAGTTGTACTTGTTAGTAAGTGCTCAGTGGAGCAAGCCTCTTTTGTTTTGTTTATGTTTATTTTGCCTGTTTTTGCCAGACCTGATAATAAACAGACTGTATTTTATAAAGCTACAACCTTGTGTGGTGTTTCCAGCTTTGAGGACTATGTGTTTCCAAGATCCCAGGTCACAACACACACACATAAACATGCATAAATACACACACAGTCACACACACACACACACACACACACACACGCATAAATACACACACAGTCACATACATACACATACATGCATAAATACACACACAGTCACATACATACACATACATGCATAAATACACACACAGTCATATACATGCATAAATACACACAGTCACATACATACACACACACACACACACACATACACATGCATAAATACACACACAGTCACATACATACACACATATACATGCATAAATACACACACAGTCACATACATACATACACACATATACATGCATAAATACACACACAGTCACATACATACATACATGCATACACAAATTCACATACACACATAAACACCAATGGGTAAAACAGAAACACTAACCCTTGCAGTCAGAGACACTAGTGAAGCCTCATGTCACACTCACATGATATCAGTGCAGGCAGTGGCAGGTCAACGTTTTTTATAAAAAAAAACAAAAAAAAAACTGTAGTTTCGCCCCTGATTCAGACATAAGATGCAATTTTAAAAAGCTTTTCAATTTACTTCTATTATTGCTTCTTTCTCATGCAATCCTTTGTTGAAAATCATACCTACTTAGCTTCAGGAGTAGTGCAGATGGGCGCTAGCTGCGGATTGGTGGCTGCACACATAAGTCTCTTGTCATTGGCTCATCAGATGTGTTCAGCTAGTTCCCATTGCTGCTCTTGAACCTACCTAGCTTTACTCTTCAACAAAAGATAACAAGAGAATAAAGTAAATTAGGTAATAGAAGTAAATTGGAAAGCTGTTTAACCCCAAAGTACTGGAGAATTTTTAGCATTTGTGCTATCACTCTGTTTAAAAAGAAATAGAGGCTTTGGGGTAGATTTATCAAGCAGCAGATGCTGCAATCTACCCCCGAAGTTTTAGGTCCGCCTGAAACTTAAGTTAAGAAGCAGCGGTCGTAAGACCCCTGCTCCTTAACTCATCCCAATCGTATACTATTGGGATGATTGACACCCCCTGCTAGCGGACAATTGGCCGCTAGTGCGCAGGGGGTGTCATTGCATAAGCATTTCACCAGAAATGCTTGTGCAATGATAAATGCCGACATGCAGCGTATGCTGTCGGCATTTATCAATGTCGGGCAGACATGTCCGCCCAACATTTGATAAATCTACCCCTTTATATTTGATTTACTTATGAAAACTATATATATACAGAGCATGGCAGTTTTAACTATCTATCTAATAACAGAATGCAAAAGAAATTGTGAAAATAATCCAAAAAGTAAAACAAATGTGTGTGTGTTTGTGTATATACAGTGTGTGTATATATGTATATGTATGTAAGTGTACTTCGGATTTTCCACTCAACAGCCCTGGGTGCAGCCGAAAATTAGATACAAAACCAGACAGAAGCCCACTCCAAAGGTCTTGTGTTATTGGTCACTTTTAATGTGAACGTTTTTGAGTCCAACAGACTCGTCCTCAGACGAGTACACTGTTTGTCTGAGGACGAGTCTGTTGGACTCGAAAACGTTCACATTAAAAGTGACCATTAACACAAGACCTTTGGAGTGCGCTTCTGTCTGGTTTTATATATATATATATATATATATATATATACTGTGTGTGTATGTATATATATATATATATATATATATATTTGTATATGTATATATAAAGATTAATTATTACATTCCACAAAAACCTGTACCTTTCTAACTTTAGAAAAAAATCATAAAAATTTGTTCATTAGCATCCTTTGATTCAGCTAAAATCAAAAGTATATATTTTGTATTATTTTTGATGATTTTAAGGTCTTTTTTTGCAGCTATGTCTAAAATGATGCAATGGGCTAACTCTCATTTGGTATAGCAGTGCCCAAATTCTCACATATAACCATCAAGACTATATATATTTCTAAAGTAGACAAGCCAAAGTATTGATCTAGGACAATTTTGGAATATCTGATGCCACTATTTGGCTGCCATATCATATCATATATCATATCATATAAAACATTGTTAACTATTTTACAAACTTTGGATTTCTAACTGAAGTGATTTACACACAACTACTGCAGTCATAAGACAAATGGTTGTAAAATGGATCCCCTTTGTTTAGAAATGCCATTGTTTTTTGTAATTAAAAGGCCCCTTATTACAGCTGTGCATCACACTTTGAAAATCCCGGCAGTAAAGGGGTTAACAGTTAGCTGTTCTGGGTAATTTGCATACAAAGAGAGAAGCGCTCTACCAGGAACGAACAACAGCTCAGTGGCTTGTTCTATGGCGATTTACCACCCGGAAGCAGCCTCTTTTAGACCAGTGTGCTTTTCACAGAAGAAAACTTTCCTGAAGTATATCAGTCTGATCCCGCCAAGTAAGGTCAGTCCAGCCCCGAAATACCAGGCAATTCTCCTCTGAACAAGGAACATGACAACCCCAGACGATCGTTTCGGCCTCCTATGGGCCTCGTCAGTGAGGTGCAGCCACATTCCTCTAAGCACACTGGGCAAGGAGTCCACGTCTGGTTTCCCCCATCACCCATAGGGAGACTTCCCCAGGGTCATAATAATTTGCATACAAACTGGTCTAAAAGAGGCTGCTTCCGGGTGGTAAATCGCCATAGAACAAGCCACTGAGCTGTTGTTCATTCCTGGTAGAGCGCTTCTCTCTTTGTATGCAAATTATTATGACCCTGGGGAAGTCTCCCTATGGGTGATGGGGGAAACCAGACGTGGACTCCTTGCCCAGTGTGCTTAGAGGAATGTGGCTGCACCTCACTGACGAGGCCCATAGGAGGCCGAAACGATCGTCTGGGGTTGTCATGTTCCTTGTTCAGAGGAGAATTGCCTGGTATTTCGGGGCTGGACTGACCTTACTTGGCAGGATCAGACTGATATACTTCAGGAAAGTTTTCTTCTGTGAAAAGCACACTGGTCTAAAAGAGGCTGCTTCCGGGTGGTAAATCGCCATAGAACAAGCCACTGAGCTGTTGTTCGTTCCTGGTAGAGCGCTTCTCTCTTTGTATGCAAATTGTTCTGGGTAATATTTGCTGTAATGTAGGGACTACCCTCCCACCCCCTTATCCCTACCTGATCCCTCCCAAACAGCTCTGTTCCCTCCCCCTTCCATTGGTCACCACCATCATAGTGTCAGTATGCCAAGAATCAGACTGAAACGAGAAGTGCAAAAATAATCACACCTTTATTAATAGCAAAAAATAATAAAAAGTCCCCAAGTCAAATAACAAGCCAGGAATCAAAACCAGAGCTGGTAGTCAGACGAGCCGAGTCAGGAGCCAAAGCGAATAGTCAGACGAGCCGAGTCAGGAGCCAAAGCGAGTAGTCAGACGAGCCGGAATCAGGAACAAGGAGAACAACAGAGTCAGGAACAAGCCAGGGATCAGGAACCAGGAGGGACGTCAGACAGCCAGGTAATACACAGGAGCTCTCACAAACAGGTCTGGGACAACGCAAGGGCAAAGCATACTGAACAGAGGCCCTTTAAATAATAAGTGATGACATCACAATTCTGAGACTACATCCTGCCTCATACGGATGATGTACACCAGTCTGGCCATAAAAGGAAGTTCAGGAAATGAGCAGCATCACACAGTATGCACCAGAGTCAGCAAGAGAGGTGAATAAAATGGCTGCCAGCAGCACATGGCAAACAAAACAGGGAAAAAACCCTGACACATAGGTACTGTCAGATAGTCTGCCATTATGCAGTTTAGGGCTTTCTTTTTTTAATATCAAAGTAGTTTCTTTTTATTTTCTCTAGTGTATGATTCCTTAATCACCCTCCCTCCTCCCTGATTCCCCGCCAACAGCTCTCTAACCCTCCACCTCCTACTGTTTCCCATCAACAAATTAATGTATTTTTATTATTTTTATTTTATTATTATTTATTAATTTATGTGGGGAAAAATTCTGTAGTGTAGTGTTCCCCCTAACCCTCTCCACCTCCCCCCTCTAAGTGATCATTTTTTTAAAAAAATATTTATATATATGTTTTTTTTTCTGTAGCATAGGACCCCATCACTACTTCTCCCTTCCAAAACCTTTCTTGACATAGTGTAGGAAACCCTGCCCCTCTCTTCCCCCTCTTCTGCTGGGCCGCACACCTGCCTCCCTCCTTCCATCCCACACCTCCCACCATCACCAACGGATAATCATTACAGACAGTATCACTATCTGTAGCAATTGGTCAATCTGGCTTCATATGGTAACGGAGCATGATCAGTGCTCCATTACCATATGAAGAGAGATGCTTACATACCACAAACAGAGACTGCATGGGCTTCCAACGTTTCCAATATAGTTTTGTATTAATATTTATAAGTTAGCATCTCTTTAAAGGGACAGTAAAGCCAAAATGGAACTTTTTGAAGAACCATATAGTGACTTAAATGGAAACAGACGTGAAGTAAACGTTTACAAAAAAGAGAAAAATTGCATGCCCCTTCTGAATCATAAAAGTTTAATTTTAAGTACACTGTCCCTTTAATGCAGGCAATGTTTCAGGCAAATGTCCCTTATTCATGACATAGGGGCCTACTTATCAAGCCGTCAATTTACTTGCATTCGACGGCACCAATACGCTTGCCTAAGATCGCCTAACATCGCTGCCGCGGACCTGAATACGCTCTCCAAAGTTACCAAAAAAAGCTGTCAAAAAGCCGCGCACCAAGTAAGGGGCGATGAGCAGTGGAGTAGGTCCATCTTCAAGACATCCAACGCGGAGCATCCTCTTCTGAGCTCAATCAGCCAATAGGATTTTTTCAACTTTAATTCCGATTGGCTGATAGAATTCTAAGGGAAGCCATCTTGGATGACGTCACTTAAAGGTACCTTCATTCAGCTTTAGTCGTCGCCAGAAGAGGATGCTCTGCGTCGGATGTCTTGAAGATGGACCCGCTCCGCGCCAGATGAATGAAGATAGAAGATGCCGTCTGGATGAAGGCTTCTGCCCGTCTGGAGGACCACTTCTGCCCGGCTTGGATGAAGACTTCTGCCCGTCTGGAGGACCACTTCTGCCCGGCTTGGATGAAGACTTCTGCCCGTCTGGAGGACCACTTCTGCCCGGCTTGGATGAAGACGTCTCCCGGTAAGTTGATCTTCAGGGGGTTAGCGATAGGTTTTTTTTAAGGGTGTATTGGGTGGGTTTTATTTTTAGGTTAGGGCTTTGGGCCGCAAAAGAGCTAACTGCCCTTTTAAGGGCAATGCCCATACAAATGCCCTTTTCAGGGCAATGGGGAGCTTAGGTTTTTTAGATAGTATTTTATTTGGGGGGGTTGGTTGTGTGGGTGGTGGGTTTTACTGTTGGGGGGTGTTTGTATTTTTTTTACAGGTAAAAGAGCTGATTTCTTTAGGGCAATGCCCCGCAAAAGGCCCTTTTAAGGGCTATTGGTAGTTTAGTTTAGGCTAGGGTTTTTTTTTATTTGGGGGGGCTTTTTCTATTTTGATAGGGATATTAGATTTGGTGTAATTAGTTTAAATATCTGATAATTTGTTTTTTATTTTCTGTAATTTAGTGTTGTTTTTTTGTACTTTAGATAATTGTATATAATGTAGTTAATTGTATTTAATTTATGTAATTTCTTTGATTGTAGTGTAAGGTTAGGTGTTAGTGTAACTTAGGTTAGGTTTTATTTTACAGGTCAATTTGAATTTATTTTAGCTAGGTAGTTAGTAAATAGTTAATAACTATTTAATATCTATTCTACCTAGTTAAAATAAATACAAACTTGCCTGTGAAATAAAAATAAACCCTAAGCTAGCTACAATGTAGCTATTAGTTATATTGTAGCTATCTTAAGGTTTATTTTACAGGTATGTATTTCTTTTTAAATAAGATTAATTTAGGTAATGATAGAAATTTTATTTAGATTTATTTAAATTAGATTTAAGTTAGGGGTGTTAGGGTTAGACTTAGGTTTAGAGGTTAATAATTTTAATATAGTGGCGGCGACGTTGGGGACGGCAGATTAGGGGTTAATAAGTATAATGAAGGTGGCGGCGGTGTAGGGGGGCAGATTAGGGGTGTTTAGACTCGGGGCTTATGTTAGGGTGTTAGGTGTAAACGTAACTTTTATTCTCCCATAGGAATTAATGGGATATCGGGCAGCAGCGAACATGAGCTTTGCTGCTTTCAGACTCCCATTGATTCCTATGGCATCCACCGCCTCCAGGGCGGCGGATTGAAAACCAGGTACGCTGGGCCGGAATAGTGCCGAGCGTACCTGGTAGAAATTTGATAACTAGCAAAAGTAGTCAGTGCCAAATTTGCATTCGGAACATCTGTAGTGACGTAAGTATCGATCTGTTTCAGACTGAGACCGGCAGATCGTATGTTACGTCACAAAATTCAACTTTTGCCGGTCTGTAGGGTTTGATAACTAAGGGGAATCAGGCTCGCCACAATTACGCTGCGGAATGCCAGCATATTTGCGGTTGACGGCTTGATAATAAGGGGCCATAGTGACTATTTGTCAGAAATATCACCTGTACTCACTCTTGTAAAATAATAAAGCTTTTGAATTTTAAGTGCTGAGGATTCAGTTATAACTAAATATATGTGTACTATCTATTTATTATAAGTATGCAGCAAATATTTACACATTAGTATTTATAAGTTAGCATCTCTTTAAAGGGACAGTAAAGCCAAAATTGAACTTTTTGAAGAACCATATAGCGACTTAAATGGAAACAGACTTGAAGTAAACATTTACAAAAAAGAGAGGGTTATAGACGTGAAGTAAAAGTTGTTTAGAATAAAATTGAAATTAATACTGCAGTATCAGGTCTGTGCTTCTTATTGATGCTCATTGGCTGATAGCACCTTCCTGCAAAAGCTTTATTGACTGACAGGTACTTCATGCTTATTGGTTGATAGGTTTACTCCGTTGGGTACTTCATACTTCTGTATTAATTTTAATTTAATTTTTTACAGAGTTTCTTCAAAATAATTCAGGTTGGAATATCAGTAGGTGTAGATGCTACTTTTTCATATGGATGATAGAACATTTTTGTTTATAGTGTCTCTTCAAGTTGTAGAAATGTCACAGCTCTAATTTTTAAATATCAGTCTACCATAATGTATAAACAAACAATAACAGTATTCTTTACGAGGAGCAAAGACAAAAATCTCCATAATTAGAACTATATGTTTACCCTTTGTTTTAGCAAATTGTAATGGTGCTGACAGAATCACTGAAGTACAGAGGAAACCGAGATGCAAATCTGCACCCAGGAGAACCAGCTGGAGATCTCAGGTACTTTAATTATAGTAATAATAATACTACTAATACTTATGTTATGAATATCATCCTTGCTTATTTAAGTAGTGTACCCACAAAGGGCTAAATTACAAGTGAAGTGATAATTTTACGCTTCCACTCTCACATTCTAGCGCTACTCGACTTCAACTCTTTGCACTTTTCGGGAACCGCACGTATTACAAGTTGAAAGTAAAGGTTTTTTGCTTGCACGCTTATCCAATGTGCACAAAGAGCCAAAGTTAGCATATCACAATCATGTTAATGTACTCTTCCATAAACTTCAATTGAGCGAGAAAAGCGGAAAAAAACTAACATCCTTACTCGTGCGTTAACCTGAATTACCATAAGTAGATAGTAGTAGTAGATGGCGCTGGTCTATTGAATGATTTTCTCTAGTAAGTGAAGAGAAAAAAGGCTTGATGCATATATTGAGGCCAATTAATATGGGTGCAGTATACTCACTCCATAAGATGAATCTATACAGCTGAAAGGGAACATAGCATCAGATGGCAAGAGTCCACAGGTTCCTGGAGTCAAATACTGAATTTTCAGGTTTATCCAAAAGTGGACTATAAATGAATAGAGACCCAAATGACAAAAGTATCCAGTGTATAATTGAAAAAATGTAGTAACTTACTCCATAAATAAGGAGATTCCAGCTCAGCACAGCAAAACAAGATCTTGACAATCTTTCAACAAAGAGCAAATAAAACCTGTTATCCTTTGTTGAAAGATTGTCAAGATCTTGTTTTGCTGTGCTGAGCTGGAATCTCCTTATTTATGGAGTAAGTAACTAAATTTTTTCAATTATACACTGGATACTTTTGTCATTTGGGTCTCTATTCATTTATAGTCCACTTTTGGATAAACCTGAAAATTCAGTATTTGACTCCAGGAACCTGTGGACTCTTGCCATCTGACGCTACACGTTCCCTTTCAGCTGTATAGATTCATCTTATGGAGGGAGTATACTGCACCCATATTAATTGGCCTCAATATATGCATCAAGCCTTTTTTCTCTTCACTTACTAGAGAAAATCATTCAATAGACCAGCGCCATCTACTACTACTATCTATGTATACACAGTAACAAGGGAGAGACTGCAAGAAGGCTGCGGTCTGACCTAAAGGAGAGTATCAGTTCTTAGTTCATTTGTACAGAATATTGTGTGTTTTTTCCATCTTGCACCTCTGTATATTGTTTTCCTTTCTGAATTACCATAAGCCCCCTACTCTAATTACCCATAAAAAGGCACATAGCCCACCCACCGCAAAGTATCTCAGTAAACTATTAGCCCCTAAACCGCCACACCTGCACATCGCAAACTACCCCTCTACACTATTAACCCCTAAACAACCACAACCTGCACATCGCAAATTACCCCTCTACACTATTTACCCCTAAACAAACACAACCCCATCACAAAATACCCACTAACATCTAAACCTTCTAACCTAACACCCCATAAGTTACCCAAAATTAAACCTAACCTTTAAAACTGACATTAGATGAAAAAAAGCTACCATTACAGAAAATAAAAAGCCTACCATTACAGAAAAAAAACAAATTACCAAAAATAAAAAAACAGTTATACCTATTCTAAAACTAAATCCCCAAAATAAAAACTATACTACTGTAAAGCTAAACTAAACTATAGCAATAGCCCTTAGAAGGGAATTTTGTAGGGCATCGCCCTAAAGTGTTTTAGCTCTTTTTCACAAAAATAAATACTACCTCATTCTACAAGTAACACAAAAAAGGCTATCTAAAAAAACTACTCTAAATTTTGTCCTGAAAAGGGCATTTGATTGGGCATTGCCTTTAGAAGGTTTTGGGGTTTAATAGTGTAGAGGGGTAGTTGGCGATGGGGGTTGTGGAAGTTTAGGGGTTAATAGTGTAGAGCGGTAGTTTGTGATGTGGGGGTGTGGTGTTTTAGGGGTTAATAGTGTAGTTTAGTGCAACTATTTCCTCTGGCCAAACTCTTAATGAAAATTTTCAGATTGCATAAAAAGTTTGAGTGTTTAGTGCAATTACGTTCGAGCAATCGCCTTGACTTTGAACTGCTCAGCACCACCCATAGAAAATATGGGGATCGTATATTACCGCAAGTTCGCATAGAACAAATTTGAAGTAATTTAAACGCAGTGCCATTTGTAATATGGATTTGAGCACAAAAAACACTGAAATCGTACAATTTCGTTTACACTTGTCGTGTTACTGATAGCGATACACTCGTAATCTAGCCCAAAAGTGTATTATGTGTTAAGACACATTAAATATTATAGAAACTCTACAATTCTGTTAATGTAATTCAGTACATGAAAACAGTGGTTACCAAGTTTGGGCTAGGTTACAAGTGCCGCACTATTGTTAGAGTGGGTTGCGATAAGCAATATTGTGCCAGTGCTAACTTGTGTGCTTATTACAAGTTGAAAGTAAATTTGTCTGCTTGAACACAAACAAAATTTGTGCACGTTGGTTTGTGCATGTAGAGACCTAGGGGCCGAATTATCAAGCTGATTGACAACCGCCGATTAGCCGCAAATCTGCAGGGGGCGGCATTGCACAAGCAGTTCAAAATAACAGCTTGTGCAATGATAAATGCAGACAGCATATGCTGTCGGCATTTATCGATGTGCCGCAGACATGATACGCTACATCGTACCATGTCCGCACTTTAATAAATAGGCCCCCTAGCGTAAAGTGTATAGTTAAAATGCCATTACCCCCATCATAATAGCCTCTACACTACTTAACCCCCTAAAAGCTAACCCCCCAAACCCCTAACCTAAGATCCCCTAAGTTACAAAAAATTAAAAAACACTACTAAAAAAGCCCTAACCTAAAACTAAAGTACCCTAAACTCCCCCTAAAAAAACATATACTAAAACTAAAATAACAGCACAAATAAAAAAAACTATCTTAAAAAAACTTAATCTAAAAATCACCCTATAAAGGGTATTTGTCGAGTAGTGCCCTATTTTGAGTGATTATGCAAAAAAAGTGATCTTAGTTGTTTTGCAAAAAAGTGATTTTAGCTGTTTTGCAACAAAGTCTATCCTAAAACAAAAAAAAAAGGGTAACCAAAGGTTGGGGGACAGCGGCAGGTCCATGTAGGTGCTTCTTGGTCCCCTGGCAGTGCTACTCAATCTTCTTGGACGGTTCTCTTATTATCTACCACCAATCCTTTTTCATGCTGTCACTGCAGGACAATGAAGATTGAATGTAAGGTGCCTTCTGTTGGCTCAATTTTGGATTACAATTCAAATTGGCAAATAGAAAAATATTTCAGTTTATTAGCTGGTTTGAATTGGAAGGGGAAACCTTGCATTAAAAAAAATTCCTGGGCTAGTTTGATTTCCCAGTCCGGCCCTGATCTTCTAATTTTTAATTTTCAATTTTTATTGGAAAACATAGTCATATAATCCTAAATTTTGTTTTTTTGGAAGATAATTCCGATTATCCTAGCTTTGTGAAGGAATAATCTAGATTTTATTAAAGACACAGAGACAAATATTTTGCTTTACTTTCTTTTACTACAAGTGTGCAGCATTTTAAAGTATAATAAATCACATAAAAAATACATAAATACAGAGAAAAAAGAACCAATGTAATTAGCCAATGAGAAGGCTAAGGTAGATAGCAAGGTAACAATGAACCAATCAGAGGACCCATACTGTCCATAAACCGACCAATGAGCTCCCCATCTTCTTCTTTCTTGCTTAAAGCTCATGAAAAAGAAATTCCCGAAAAAACAGAAGAGACCCAAAAGTCCAACAATTAACAATAAGATGAACAGGAACCAGGTAACGTGAAATATCTTGGGAAAAACTTGACTTGAAGAATCTTGAGAATTGAAACAAAAGGTGCATATCCAGTTTTAATTAGGGATGTTTGTGAAGTTGGTAACTAGAAAAGTCAAATATATATATATGTTAATACATGAATAAAACATATTGGGTGGGAAAGACAGAAGCAGAGAAGGGAAAATATTTGTCTCTGTGTCTTTAATAAAATCTAGATTATTCCTTCACAAAGCTAGGATAATTGGAATTTTATCACAAGACAAGAGACTTCATATTTTGCTAGTTTAAAGCGATTAATGAAAAAGATTTTGAGAGGCGTGTTGAATGGGTTTAAAATAAAAATACTTAAAAGTTGAATCAGAAGACCAATCTGCCGCCTTCAAAATTTCCTGAAGAGGAGCAGATTTTGAAAAGGCTTTAGAAGCGGCAGAGCCTCTAACTGAATGAGCTGAGAAAGAACAATTAATCCCAGCTTTTGACATAACCCATTTAATCCACATCACAATAGTGGTAGAGGAAACAGGAGCATGAGGAGGAACA
Organism: Bombina bombina; assembly: GCF_027579735.1. Lineage (NCBI taxonomy): Eukaryota > Metazoa > Chordata > Amphibia > Anura > Bombinatoridae > Bombina > Bombina bombina. Next base: position 149,997,185 of record NC_069508.1, read on the forward strand.
AAATATAGAAGTTGATTTTTAGCAGAGTCTCTAAAGTTTTAGATTCATAAACTATTGGACTTGAAATAACACATAAAGAAGGTTCAGATGGCAAATAAGGGTAAAAAATAGAAGAAGATAAAGTTTTAGTTCTTCGAGAAATTAGAAAAGTTACACCTTCAGGAGAAAAACATTTACAGGCCCATTTATCAAGCTCCGTATGGAGCTTGAAGGGCCGTGTTTCTGGCGAGTCTTCAGACTCGCCAGAAACACAACTTATGAAGCAGCGGTCTAAAGACCGCTGCTCCATAACCCTGTCCGCCTGCTCTGAACAGGCGGACAGGAATCGCCGGACATCAACCCGATCGAATACGATCGGGTTGATTGACAGCTCCCTGCTGGCGGCCGATTGGCCGCGAGTCAGCAGGGGGCGGCGTTGCACCAGCAGCTCTTGTGAGCTGCTGGTGCAATGTTAAATGCGGAGAGCGTATTGCTCTCCGCATTTAGCGAGGTCTTGCGGACCTGATCCGCAGTGTCGGATCAGGTCCGCAAGCCCTTTGATAAATGGGCCTGCATGAGTTAAAATCAAGAGCCCAAACATCAGAAACTCTATGAAAGGAAATAAGACAGAGGATAGTAGCAAGTTTAGCAGACATTTTTTTAAGAGATAAAGAGTCATAAGAAGGCCAGGATTTAAACAAAGAAAATAATAAATTCACATCCCAAAAGAAATTATATTTCGGAGAAGGGGGTCTTTTTAACCTAATAGATTTAAGAAGGTGACAAACTAAAGGATGTTTGCCAATAGGAAAATTGTTTATATAATCATGTCTTGCAGAGATAGCTGATCTAGAAAGATTTATAGTTCTATAAGCTAGAGCAAGGTCAAAAAGGTGAGAGAGAAAATTTAACACTTGAGTTAAAGGTGCTGAAAAGGGATCCATATCCCTAGACAAGCACCAGCCAGACCATCTGGTCCATGCGGAAAGATAGGATTTATGGGTTCCTGGAGCCCATGAGTCCCACATGAGAGCCTTTGCTGAGTCTGAAAGCTTGTGGAGATTTCTGATTTCCCCGTAATCGACCAAGCTATCAGTCTGAGTGATTGATCCAAAATAAGATTGTGAGGATTGCCTTTGGGATCTAAAAGAAGTTCCGGAAACAGAGGGAGGAGAAGAGGAAGTTTGAAGGACATTTCCAGAAGAGAGGGATACCAAGCTTGAGTTGGCTAAAGGGGAGTTATCAATAGGAGGGATAAGAGATTCCTGCGAACAACCAAAATTGTCCGAGCAATCATGGAAAAGGAGGAAATGCATAAACTCTGAGATTCAGCCACTGTTGTAGGAAGGAATCTATGGCTAATGCATCTGGATCCGGGCACCAACTGAAGTATTGATGAAGTTGGTGATTGAGATGGGATGCAAAAATGTCCAAAGAAAAAGGACCACAAAGAGCTTAAACAGAGAGAAAATTTTTCGTGTTCAACATCCAATTACTGGAGTCTCTGAAAAAACGAGAACCCCAATCCGCACCTGAATTTGAGAGACCAGGAATATATTCTGCTTTAATGGAGATATTCCTGTCTAGACACAGATGAACAAAATCTTTGGTAATGTTGGATAGATTTTTAGAATTTGTACCAAGTAAACGATTGAGATATCTGACTGCAGAGATATTGTCCTTGCGAAGAAGGATGGAAGCTGGAGCAAAAGATATACCGAAACTTTTTACAGCAAAGGATCCGGCCAAAAGTTCCAAACAATTTATATAAAGATTTTTCTCTTCTGAGGATCATTTTCCCCCTGTTATAGACGGGCCACAACAAACTCCCCATCCTGAAAGACTAGTATCCTACTCTATAACTATATCCAGAGATTTTCCAAAAATAGTTCTTTCGTTCCAATCTTCCATGTGAGAAAGCCAACATGAAAGCTCCTCTTTGGTTTCCAAAGATAAAGGAATGAGATGACAGTATGAAAAGCCTTTCTGAAGATAAGATATTTTTAATCGTTGAAGTTCGCAATAATGGGAGTAAAATAAAAAGGTACTTTAATGAATAAAGTGTACACACTACATACAGGCAAGACACAAGACAAGGGTGTACAAGTAACGGCCTGATGCATTTCACGCCCTCTAGGGGAGCTTAATCATAGGCTACAGAGAAAAGGAAGGGACTTCCTTATATAGGGCAAGGCATTAACCCCTACCTTATGAAACTAAGTGAATAAATAAAAATTACATTTTAAGCATAAAAACAGACATTAGGATCAATTGTTAAAAGAGTAACCTGACTCATCATAAGAAAATGCCCAATATCACTTCTGTCCCTTCTTCTTTCCGTTCTTTCCTTTTTATCCCTTTCCGCCATCTTCTTCTGTGTCTTTTCCCTTTTCTGTAAACTTTCTTGTTTTCGGACGCACCACTGGTCCCATCTCCTCCGTCTCTTCCCCCGACGATACCTATAAAAAAGCACAAGGGGAAGGAGAGGCAGAAGGAGAAACAGAAGAAGAGGAAAACGTAGATGAACAAAGGGAGGCAAATTAAGTAGCAGATGTATTGACTTCAGAATCTGTGCTCTCCTTCTGAAGCACTGAATACCACTTTTCTAGCATTCTTCTTTTTTATTATAGATTTAGGAACATTTTTGGATGGATCTTTATCCTTCTGTTGTGCTTGATGTTTCTTTTTCCAAAATTTGCTCTTATTTTCACGTTGCTGCTGACGTACTGCAGCCCAATTATACACCTTATTTTGATCATAGTTCTATTTCTCCCTTATGAACTTAGTTCCTTTGCATGAGGCCTGTTCCTGATCACATCTTTTAAGAATCTCATCCATTTTCTTCTTATGCTCCAAATATTTAGTGCTTGCTTCTTGGGGGTTTTAAATCCTCCTTGATGTCGCTAGCAGCTGATTTGAGTTTTATTCTCTTTTTTTCTTTCACTCTTATTAAAATATTAATAAGTTTAAACGAGCACTCTGCTAATGCTGCATTCCACTACTCCATATCAGGGGGGGTCATCAAATTTAAAGGAAGGATATTTTTTGATTCTCAGGCCCCTAGGGATCCTTTCAGCCTCTACATACTTATTGAATGCTACAATGTCCCACATCAATCTCAAATCAGAAATGAGATTATTCTGTAATGCCTTAAAGTTAGCCTTCAATCCTGAATTTTCAATTTCATTTTCTGCTTTGGAGAACACTTTATTGAAAAAGTCCTCCCTATTGTCTATGTCAAATATGTCCTGTATACCAGATGCTCCCATATTAGATACAGAGTCAGATTCTATTAGCGAAAAATGTGATCCTAAAACCTCCCTGTCTGTGTCAGCCATGATTCAAAAAGTGTGTTGCAACTACTGCCTGTGTTAATTACACCAGGGAAAATTAGAGGACTAGGTCTGGTGAAATGATATATATCAATTTGTAGCCAGCTACCACTGTCTTTACAAGATAAGATGCCAAATGTTTATATTATCCCTGGCATTATAAGAAGGAAAACACTTGTAATTTTCACCAAACACAAGTAATGTGAAAATAAGGTAAACGTGTTACTCACACCGTCCTTGAGATGAAGAATACGGATAACGGCAAAAGCTGGATACTATGGTGTCCAACGGCTCTCAATTGTGGCAACTGGATCAAAAGCTGCAAGCAAAGGGAAAGTGAGTCCCACATTGTACAGCGTCGATGGACGACCCGGAACCAAACAGCTGTAAGAAAGCGTCCAATGAAAGATACCCTGGCAGAGTGCCATAGCATTCTGGCTATCTGTCTGGCAGATACTAATTGTTTGGAAAGAGTTCTTGATATTTCCTTTTTATATTCTTTATTTTCTCTTGAGGAAGACTTAACGTGGGTTTTGAGGTATCTATAAGAAAACCTAGGAAGACCAGAGATTTGGAAGGAGTTAAAACTGATTTCTCCTTGTTCATCAGAAAACCTAAATTTTCCAAAAGATTGATAGTGGTGGATAATTGAATTTGATGAGAAAGATAATTCTGGTTCATTAAAAGGATGTCGTCCAAATAAATAATGAGACGAACACCCCTCAGCCTCAGCCAATAAACTACAGGTTTGAGAAGTTTTGTATAAATCCAAGGGGCAGAGGAGAGGCCAAAAGAAAGACAAGTAAAATTCCAAACGTGATCTTCCCAGGAAAAAGTTAGATATTTCCAATGTTCTGGGCATATAGGAACTGTTAGATAAGCATCAGAAAGATCCAACCTGACTAACCAGTCGTTGTCCAAAAGACAGTTTCTTAAAAGATACCTTCTAATTTGAAGTGGTTGTTAACAACATAAGCGTTTAGGGATCTGAGATTGATGACTGGTCTGAATTGACCGTTTTTCTTTTTTGCTAGAAATATATTGCTGAAAAAGGCAGAGTGAGGATTTAAACTTGGCATAATTGCATTTTTTAGTTGAAGATTTTCTATTTCATTTTTAACCAGAATTTTGTCTCTCTGTAAAAAAAAGGATAGGGTGTGGAAATACATTTTGAATTGGAGGAAACTTCTCTGACAGAAAATAACAATAATTAAAGTATTAATACAAATGTTTTCCTCAGGTTAATTCAATATAGGGCCACCGGAGGGCAGCAAATAACTAAAAATGAAGAAAAATGAAAATAATTAGGAAACAGATCAATTTAGAAACAAAATTACAATCTAACAGAAGGAGTACCAAAAAGGAAACGTCCGTCGAGTGAGAAAACTATTGACGAACCTCTGAGGTAAGAAAATGGGCGGGCAGATACGTCACAACAAAACGTCCACAAAATGGCGTTAGATGCGAGACAGCAGTAAGAAAAGAAGATACGCAATGAGATGGAAGAAGTAGACAACGGTAAGAAGGGAAAAGGACAACCTTAATTGAAAGAAGGAGACAACAAAAGGGGGAAATTAATGAAAAATGAAAACGGAAAAAACGGAAGTTAGCTAGCCAAAAAAGAGAAAGGGATAGAAAAACAGCCTAATAGCAAAAATATTTTTTTTAAAAGAAAAGCGGAAAAATTTAAAAGAATAGTAGAAGGAGAAAAAATAAAACAAAATAGGAATACAAAGTGGAATAAACAGAGAAAAATATAAAGATAAATATATATTTTTATAACACACTGAAACAGCACACTTATCTTTTGAATGAGCAGCAAAAGAAAGAGGAAGATGGGGAGCTCATTGTTCGGTTTATGGACAGCATGGGTTCTCTGATTGGTCCATTGTTACCTTGCTATCTACCTTAGCCTTCTCATTGGCTAATTACATTGCTTCTTTTTTCTCCGTATTTATGTATTTTTTATGTGATTTATTATACTTTAAAATGCTGCACACTAGTAGTAAAAGAAAGTAAAGCAAAATATGAAGTCTCTGGTCTTGTGATAAAATTGATGCTTTACGTGGAACATAAAGGGCCGGATTAGAAGTAGTGGGCTCCTTTTTTTTTTAATAGCGTGCTAACTGCGTTCAAAGTAAAAAATGATTGCGACTGCATTAACTTGTGTATTACAAGATGAAAGACCAATATATGCTAACTTCAGGACTTTTGATATCTTCTCCCCCCTTAGACCTCTATGCAGTACACTAAAAAAAACAACAGTTATCGATTATGCCATCACAAGACACCAAACGAGACTAACTGCGTTAAACCCAAAGTGTGGTAGGAATACTTCCAATTCCTATGTTCTTTTTTTTCTTTTTTCGTTTAAATATATATATATATTTATTTTTTAAACCTATTTTTTATACCTATATATCTATATGTACATACAGATATATAGAAAGATCTATTTAAAAATAAAAATAACATTTGCTTCTAAGTGAAGAACATAGGAATTTCAAGTATTTCTATTTAAAAACACATGAGAACATTAAAATTTAATAAAAAAGGATATTGCATTTTCCCAGTTTTTTGACTGGGAAGGGATCAAAAGTTGATATATATATTGTATGTATGTATGTGTGTATATATATATATATATATATATATATATATATATATATATATATATATATATACACATACACACACACACACATATGCATATATATGCCCTTTCCAGTTAAACAGTTTGCCATATACCATATTCCTTTTCACCCGTATAAAACTTTTCTGTTAATATTTAAAATAAATATTTTTATTAAAAAGTGTATATTTAAGTGTAATACTTTATTTAATGCATTTATGTGTTTTGTGCAACTTTTTTAGCTCATTCACGATATCCATTGAAAATGTAGGCTGCGCTTGAGCGAAGTCGGCGGTGCTAAATGTTCTCTGATAAACGCGTTTTACCATGGACTTGTAAGATCAAGTCGTGCCCTAATGTCAGTGATATTGTGTCCCGCACTATCACTCCACTTGTAATCTGGAACAAAGTGTTTGATTAGAAAGAGACAGTAAAGTCAAAATTAAACTTTAATTAGTGCAGTAGAGGAGCAATTTTAAACAACTTTCCAGTTGCCTTCTATTATCTTATTACTTTGGTTTTTTTTGGTATCCTTTGTTGAAGAGAAAAGCTAGGCAGGCGGATAGGCTGATAAGAGGTTAGGAGCGTGCACATCTCTTTAGCAGTTTATGGCAGCAGTTTTTGCAACTATGTATAACTGCTGTAAACATTATTGCAAACACTACTGCCAGATGGCTTAAAGGGACATGTTACCCAAACTTTCTTTTGGTTTTCAGATAGAGAAAGAAAATATAATTTCAAAAAAGTTTCCAATCCATTTCTATTATCAAACATGCTTCACTCTCATGTTATTCTTTGTTGAGGAGATATCTAGATGGGTAGAATGCACATGCGTGAAGCACTACATGACAGAAAATAGTGCTGCCATCTAGTGCTCTTGCTAATGTATAACATTAGTACTACATGACAGGAAATACTGCTGCCATCTAGTGCTCTTTCTAGTGTATAACATTAGTACTACATGACAGGAAATAGCGCTGCCATTTAGTGATCTTGCTAGTGTATAACATTAGTACTACATGACAGGAAATAGCGCTGCCATCTAGTGATCTTGCTAATGTATAACATTAGTACTACATGACAGGAAATAGTGCTGCCATCTAGTGCTCTTGCTAATGTATAACATTAGTACTACATGACAAGAAATAGCGCTGCCATCTAGTGATCTTGCTAATGTATAACATTAGTACTACATAACAGGAAATAGTGCTGCCATCTAGTGATCTTGCTAATGTATAACATTAGTACTACATGACAAGAAATAGCGCTGCCATCTAGTGATCTTGCTAATGTATAACATTAGTACTACATGACAGGAAATAGTGCTGCCATCTAGTGCTCTTGCTAATGTATAACATTAGTACTACATGACAAGAAATAGCGCTGCCATCTAGTGATCTTGCTAATGTATAACATTAGTACTACATAACAAGAAATAGTGCTGCCATCTAGTGCTCTTGCTAATGAATAACATTAGTACTACATGACAAGAAATAGCGCTGCCATCTAGTGCTCTTGCTAATGTATAACATTAGTACTGCATGACAGGAAATAGTGCTGCCATCTAGTGTTCTTGCTAATGTATAACATTAGTACTACATGACAAGAAATAGCGCTTCCATCTAGTGATCTTGCTAATGTATAACATTAGTACTACATAACAGGAAATAGTGCTGCCATCTAGTGCTCTTGCTAATGTATAATATTAGTACTACATGACAAGAAATAGCGCTGCCATCTAGTGGTCTTGCTAATGTATAACATTAGTACTACATGACAAGAAATAGCGCTGCCATCTAGTGGTCTTGCTAATGTATAACATTAGTACTACATGACAGGAAATAGCGGTGCCATCTAGTGCTCTTGCTACTGTATAACATTAGTACTACATGACAGGAAATAGTGCTGCCCTCTAGTGCTCTTGCTAATGTATAACATTAGTACTACATGACAGGAAATAGTGCTGCCATCTAGTGCTCTTGCTAATGTATAACATTAGTACTACATGACAGGAAATAGTGCTGCCATATAGTGCTCCTGCTAATGTATAACATTAGTACTGCATGACAGGAAATAGTGCTGCCATCTAGTGCTCTTGCTAATGTATAACATTAGTACTGCATGACAGGAAATAGTGCTGCCATCTAGTGCTCTTGCTAGTGTATAACATTAGTACTACATGACAGGAAATAGTGCTGCCATCTAGTGCTCTTGTTAATGTATAACATTAGTACTACATGACAGGAAATAGTGCTGCCATCTAGTGCTCTTGCTAATGTATAACATTAGTACTACATGACAGGAAATAGTGCTGCCATATAGTGCTCCTGCTAATGTATAACATTAGTACTGCATGACAGGAAATAGTGCTGCCATCTAGTGCTCTTGCTAATGTATAACATTAGTACTGCATGACAGGAAATAGTGCTGCCATCTAGTGCTCTTGCTAGTGTATAACATTAGTACTACATGACAGGAAATAGTGCTGCCCTCTAGTGCTCTTGTTAATGTATAACATTAGTACTACATGACAGGAAATAGTGCTGCCCTCTAGTGCTCTTGCTAATGTATAACATTAGTACTACATGACAGGAAATAGTGCTGCCCTCTAGTGCTCTTGCTAATGTATAACATTAGTACTACATGACAGGAAATAGTGCTGCCATCTAGTGCTCTTGCTAATGTATAACATTAGTACTACATTACAGGAAATAGTGCTGCCATCTAGTGCTCTTGCTAATGTATAACATTAGTACTACATGACAGGAAATAGTGCTGCCATCTAGTGCTCTTGCTAATGTATAACATTAGTACTGCATGACAGGAAATAGTGCTGCCATCTAGTGCTCCTGCTAATGTATAACATTAGTACTACATGACAGGAAATAGTGCTGCCATCTAGTGCTCTTGTTAATGTATAACATTAGTACTACATGACAGGAAATAATGCTGCCATCTAGTGCTCTTGCTAATGTATAACATTGTTGCAAAACTGCAACAAAGTATAACAAGAAAACGAAGACAATTTGCTAATAGAAGTAAATTGGAAAGTTGTTTAAAATTGTGTGCTTTATCTGAGTTATGAAAGAAAACGTTTGGGTTTTATGTCCCTTTAAGACACATGCACACTCCTGACTCACCTATGATTACTCTTTAACAAAGGATACAAAGAGGACTAAGCAAAATTGATTACAGAAGTAAATAGGAAGTTGTTGAAAATGTCATGGTCTATCCAATACATTTAATTATAATTGTAACTTTACTGCACTATAAATACTTACAAACGTTTATTTATTATTTGTGCTATAAAACATGAAAATGCATTTGACACTTTTTATGTGTGTAGCTCAATCAAAAAGCACCAAACAGCGATGTTAAAACGCTATTGGCTAGATTCATAGCAACTCATGAGGGGCCCCTTTGTAAAGATGAAACCATTCTTTATATTCACTTCACCTTTCTTCTTAAAGGGACACTGAACCCAATTTTTTTTTTCTTTCGTGATTCAGATAAAGCATGCAATTTTAAGCAACTTTCTAATTTACACCTATTATCAATTTTTCTTCTTTCTCTTGCTTTCTTTATTTGAAAAAGAAGGCGTCTAAGCTACTATTTTGGTTCAGAACCATGGAAAGCACTTTTTTATTGGTGGATGAATTTATCCACCAATCAGCAAGAGCAACCCAGTTTGTTCACCAAAAATGGGCCGGCATCTAAACTTACATTCTTGCATTTCAAATAAAGATACCAAGAGAATGAAGACAATTTGATAATAGGAGTCAATTAGAAAGTTGCTTAAAATTGCATGCTCTATCTGAATCACAAAAGAAAACATTTGGGTTCAGTGTCCCTTTAAGCATATTTTTAGTAGGCGTTCCTACCATTAAAGTGAAGGTCAATTTTGATGAATTAGTGCCCTGTTTTTAATAATCCTATTAAAAACAAGGGCACTTTAATTCATCAAAATTGACATTTCACTTATTTTCTTTAAAAACTTACCTTTTAATCCTGGCAGCCGCTCCAGCACTTCCTCCGCCCGTTTGCCGTGATTGGAGGAAGCCGGGTTCATCATTTCTGACGTCTGCAGAGGCTTCCGACAGCCGAGGGAATCGCTGGAGCGGCTGCCACGATTAAAAGGTAAGTTTTTGAAGAAAAGAATTGAAATGTCAATTTTGATGAATTAAAGTGCCCTTGTTTTTAATAGGATTATTAAAAACCGGGCACTAATTCATCAAAATTGACCTTCACTTTAAAATCTATATTGGCGTTACGTGCCCATTACAAGAAATCTTGCACATCAAATGAGAACCAGTTGCTAAACAGTTAAATCAATTACAAACATCAAAAACTTTGAAGCATGGTTTATTAAATGTCTGTAGATGCAGAATAGTTGCATAACTATTTTGTTATAGAAAATGAGTCTCTCTGGATAGAACGAGAGGCATCTCGGAAACTTTGCAGACAGAATATCAAGCACCTGGAAGCTTACGTGTGCGCAGTAGGGCCCATGCTAAGTTTAGTATTAGATGTTCATTGACAATCCGGGGGCAAACTAAAAAGGAGATTGTGAGTGCGTCTAGAGTTGCGCCAAGAAGCTGAGATTTCAGACCACTGATAGTGTGGGGTGTGCTGTGTGCATCCCAATGTCTTAGATGGAGGTGTGCTAAGATTATCTCACAAGATCTGTAGACTTCTTCTGATAATGTTGTGAACTGTGTGACCTGCACTACGGATAGCACAATTTGTATCAGTGACCATCTTGCTGATTTGGTGTCAAGACTCATGGTGGAAGAGTTAAAAGGCTCCTAATGTCAATCTGTGCTTGGTTATTCTCTATGGAAGTCCTGGCGTTCTTGTTTCTGGCCTGCTCCCCTGGTTTTGTTTCTAGCATGCACCCTAGTTTACATCTTTTGCCTCATCCTTGCCTGTACCTTGAATTGTGGACTGATAAACTGGCTGCTACTGTTTTGCCTGCCCCTTTTGCTGTGGCATTTGTCTGTCATTCCTGTATTGGACCCTGGCCTGATGACTGAAAACTCTTCTGGATATTTCTTAGCTGCTGATAAAAAGTCCTTTATTCCCGGTGACCAGGGCCGGCTCAACTATGGGACCAAGTGGATCTAGGGACCCAGGCAGCACTTGAAAAGGGGCAGCACTTTATTGACTGAGTCAGTCACTGTCAGACCTCTGTCCTCTGTCTCCGTGTGGGAATGCACAAAGACACAGAATCAACCCCCTAACTTCTTTCCCACTTATGCTGAAATTGTGCATAAGCATTGGTTGCATGCAGGTATGCAAGCTTAGTAAGGTCAGTGACAAGGCTAGTAGGTTGATATGTTAATCAATAATGTTATTATTGGGGGGCGTCATTGTAATCTCTGACCCAGACAGCATAATATCTTGAGCTGGCCCTGCCGGTGACAAACTTGGCCTGTTCCTGACAATTGCTTGTAACACATGTCCTGATTTGGTTCCAAATCATTATCAAGGTAAATCCCTATTTACCTTATACAGAACAAGAAGCTGATCTTGGGTGTTCCCAGGATGTTGTTAGTATTTTTTACCTTAATCTTAGCCAAGCATGTGGAATTCAGAATGACTTTATTGTCCTTGTGAAGTATCTTGTTTAAGGGTGGTGTCTCGCTATTTCAAAGCTCATCAGGTTGCCTGTTTTTTATTTTTTGTTTAGTTTTACTATTGTGGACTGTTATAGAGGGTGTCTTTTTTCCTGTTTTAATGTGATTAATTTGTAAGGTTTTGAAGGTACTTTTGCGATTCTGTTATCCACATATTCTATGCGCCCAGAAGTGATGTTACAAGCTTTATATTCAGCTCTATTGGTTATAATATAGAGTAACTCTCAACTTGTGGCTGTGATAAGAGGTGAGTACAAATCTTTATGAATACTGAAATTTTCACATTGCTATGTTGCGACAATGTTTTTCCTGGAGATATTAGTCTTATGAACAGATTTTATTGAATCTAGACCAATGAGTGCAAAAGTCTAAGAACTGGTTCAGCACAAGAATAATAATTGGCTCTTCACTAAAAGGGTTACATTGTTTATTTTCCCTATAAAGTGTAGAGATCAATCCCATCTCTTTCCGATCCTGTTAATCTGCTGTTTATTGGCTCCTGATATGTGTTTCTCAAGTTCAGAGCAATCACTAGGCAAACGATAACACAATTTCCATGATGAGAAAAGTTTGGATTGGATCTGAACAGATAGCAAAAAAAAATCAACCACATGATTCATGGAAAGCATTGACTTTGGCAATTGCAATCCACCTGACCATGAGCTTTCACTATATTCTCAACACAAAATGGACATATCAAATTCAACAGACAAAGGGTCTTAATAAATTGCACAACTGGCCTTTTCTACATACAAGTATTCCAAGAAGATTAGGATATTGTGGTGATATTTTAAAATGTGTTACTTAGCGGTTTCACAATTTAGAGTATGAGAACTGTTAAAATCCCATTTTAGAAGATGAGGCAAGTTGTGGCCTACTTGTAAATATGGAAATCCACTTCCCACAGTGTTCTTGATTTTAGATTAAAATCTTGCCACATCAGAAAACAAGGTTCTCTCAGTTAATTGTTGAAAAAATATATACTTTTAAAATATTAATGTTTAAAAACATCACTGAGCAAATATGCCCAGTATACCCTTCATGTCCATATACAAATGGTATTCAGATTGTTTAACACCATTGTATCCAATTGCAACACACATGGACTCCATTAAAGAGACAGTAAACACCTTGGGGTAGATTTTAGTAGAATTAGTGAAATATATGTAGTAGAGTTAGAGGAGATAAGTCAGCAGGGTGCTTTTAATGCTCTGAGAATTAGAAATTAGCTGAATTTTTAGAGCTTAAAGGGACAGTCTACACTGAAGTAATGTTTAACTGAACAGATTTATTACCTTCTATAATGCTCCTTCAGCCGGTGCCCCATACTGCAGGACCAATGGCAAATGACATTTTCAAACAAAATATCCATTACTCAGCTGTTAGGAAATGGCCGCCTGACTCCACCCCCATGCTTCTTCTTCCCTCTTGTCATTTTTTGCGTGTTATGCTCATTCTCGTTAGTTTGCATGACATCACAACACCGTTCGTGTGACGTTGCGCATGCTCAGTTAGTCAGGGAAAAATTTGAGTATAGGACAGTGGAGGACTATAATTAATGTAAACAATTTAGGGCATCATCACGGCGTATCTTTTTATAGCGCATAGATTATGGCTCATTGGGAATTTAAAATAAAATAAACAATTGGAAAAAAAAAAAGTTAGTGTAATGTGTATGGTTTGTAGGTACTGGGTAAGGAGGCAGGGTGCGTGTTGATTGCAGTGCTTATAAATGTGCTTACAGTATTATCAGTGTATTGGTGCAGTTAGATCTTTGTGTGGGCAATTACTCTAAGCACTAATACACTGATAATACTGTAAGCACATTGTTTATAAGCACCACAACCAGCACGCACACTGCCTCCTTACCCAGTACCCACAAGCATGGGACACTCTGCCGTTCTGCAATCTCAAAACTTCCGGGGGGTTTTGGGTAGTGATGTTTCAAAACACAAGGAGCGCATGCGCAAAACACAGCAAAAGTGTACACACTAGTCTTCAATGGGTTATGTACGATTCCATATTATGCATAGGCAGTGAGAAAGTAAGCTGGAATGAAGATGTCATTAATAGGTGGAGTCAGGCGGCCATTTCCTAACAGCCAAATAATGGATATTTTGTTTGAAAATGTAATTTGCCGTTTGTCCTGCAGTGTGGGGAACCGGATGATGAAGCATTATAGAAGGTTATAAATCTGTACAGTTAAATTTAACTTCAGTGCAGATTGTTCCTTTAATTACATAAAAAGAGGGCAAAATAAATAATGAAAATATACTGCAAAGTTGTTTCATTATATATAACTAAACATTGTATATAGAAGTCTTAAGGTGTTTACTGTCCCTTTAACCTCATTAACCCGTCTTGGTTTTCTGTAACTAACAGTCATTATTGGTCTTTCTGGCTAAGAAAATGGAGATCAAATCTTATGGCAGTTCTCAATGTCAGCTGTCTTTGACTCGGAAAGATTTTGATCGATTTGATAAATAAAAAAATATGCCAATCCCGCATTTCCGATATCAACAGAAAATTAGAAAGATTAACATTGACCCCTTAGTCAATCAATCCAAGCTGCAGTCTTACTAGTAAAAGCTTCTGTAAGGATATTTTAAAAAGGGACAGTCTACACCAGAATTTTTATTGTTTTAAAAGAGAGATAATCCCTTTTTACCTATTCCCCAGTTTTGCATAACCAACACAGTTATATTAATACACTTTTTACCTCAGTGATTACCTTTTATCTAAGCCTCTGCAGACTGCCCCCGTATTCCAGTTCTTTTAAAAGACTTTCCTTTTAGTCAATCAGTGCTGACTCCTATGTAACTCCACAGTTGTGAGCACAATGTTATCTATATAGCACACGTGAACTAACACCATCTAGTTGTAAAAAACTGTTAAAATGCATTCAGATAAGAGGTGGCCTTCAAGGGCTAAGAAATTAGCATATGAGTCTACCTAGGTTTAGCTTTCAACTAAGAATACCAAGAGAACAAAGCCAAATTGATGATAAAAGTAAATTGGAAAATTGGAAAATTACATGCCCTATCTGAAAGTTTATTTTTGACTAAACTGTCCCTTTAACTAAAATGTGCACATCTATTGCATAGTAACATAATAGATGAGGTTGAAAGAAGACATAAGTCAATCAAGTTCAACCTATACAGAACCAATTTGATTTACAATAAGGAAGCTCAAATTGAGCTTAAATTAATAAAATTAGAAAGCCGACCCATTTATCACAAGCAATCATATCCCTGAATTCTGTTTCTAGACAGAAATGTATCTAAGCCATTTTTAACTATATCTAAGGTATTGGCATTAACTGCCTACTTAGGCAATGAGTTCCACAATTTGATTGCTCTTACAGTGAAAAAACATTTATGTTGCTGGAGATTAAATCCTCCAGCTTTAAATTGTGACCGTTTGTCACAAACAATTGCTTCCCGCCAACTCTGAATATGGGCCTTGAATATATTTATGTAAAGCAATCATAGCACCTCTCAAGTGCCCTTTTTCTTGAGAAAAATAGTCTAAATCCTCCATTCCACTTTTTTATTGTCCTTGTGAAGTATCTTGTCTTAGGGGTTTGTGGACCTTTTCTGAATTTTTTCCAATTCTGCAATGTCCTTTTTTCAATTTATTCCCCAGACCTGCACTTATACTCTAGGTGAGGTTTAACCAAGGATTTACATAGTGACAGAATTATGCTTTCCTCCCTAGCATCCATGCCTCTTTTAAAGGGATGTTAAACACTTTGAGATGGTAATATAAATTAATAAATTGTGTATATAAAAACAACTTTGCAATATACTTTCATGATTTATTCTGTCCCCTGTAATTCCATTCTGAAATTCTGAGCTTTTCAGTTCCTGTTAAAAATGGAAGTGCAGAAAACTGTTAAATCCAGCACAACCATTGGCTGCACACTCTAATGACCTATGTATAACTGTTTCTAAATGGCCACAGCAGAGAAGGTAACACAAGTTACAACATGGCAGCTCCCATTGTTTTATAGACACTAAAACTTTACACTTATTTTGTCAATATTTAAACAGCTAATGCAACTTTAGAAAATACATCTACATGTTATTCTCAGACTAATTTTTTCTTTGAATGCATCATTTTATCTAACATTTATTTAGTGTTTAATGTCCCTTTAATAGATGCTAGTATCTTATTAGCCTTAGAAGCCACCACCATGCATTGTGCACTTATTCTTAGCTTGTTATCTATAAGTAAGCCCAAATACCTTTCTTCCTCTGAGTCTTGAAAAATTAAGAGTAGACGTTTGGCTATGATAGTGCTAATTTCCTTTAGAACCCTTGAATGTACTCCATCTGTACCTGGAGTTTAAAGGGACACTGAACCCAATTTTTTTCTTTCGTGATTCAGATAGAGCATGCAATTTTAAGCAACTTTCTAATTTACTCCTATTATCACATTTTCTTCATTCTCTTGGTATCTTTATTTGAAAAGCAAGAATGTAAGTTTAGATGCCGGACCATTTTTGGTGAACAACCTGGGTTGTTCTTGCTGATTGTGGATTAATTTTACTGACCAATAAACAAGTGCTGTCCAGGGTCCTGAACCAAAAAATGGGCTTAGATGCCTTCTTTTT
Organism: Bombina bombina; assembly: GCF_027579735.1. Classification (NCBI taxonomy): domain Eukaryota; kingdom Metazoa; phylum Chordata; class Amphibia; order Anura; family Bombinatoridae; genus Bombina; species Bombina bombina. Next base: position 150,013,379 of record NC_069508.1, read on the forward strand.
CAAATAAAGATAGCAAGAGAACAAAGAAAAATTGATAATAGGAGTAAATGAGAAAATTGTCTGCTCTATCTGAATCACAAAAGAAAAAAATTGGGCTCAGTGTCCCTTTTTAAGTTACCCTAATTTTATACATTTTTCCTGATATCATCTAGACATAACCCAGTTATTGGTAAGGGTTTGTATGTTCTAGTTTGTTTCAATGTCTCTCCCAATAGTTCCTCTCTTTTGTTTAGTGCAAAAAATAAATGGTTTAGTGCCTCAACCTTCCTTTGGTCACTGTTAATAATGCTACCCTTATCACAATTTAATGTACCTATATTTTTTTTCTTAGGTTTTTTTGTCATTTATATACTTAAAAAAACCTTTAAAGGTTTGACTTAGATATTTTACAATTAATCTTTCATTTTCAGTTTTGGCAAATTTGATTGCATGCTTTGTTACATTCCTTATATATTTGGAATGTTGAGTCTATACTATTTTCTTTTAATCATTTAAATGACCTATGTTTTTCTTAATTTCTCTTAACACATTGTTATGTAGTCACATTTTATTTTATAAGCGCTAATTGTTACCGCAAGCACATAAAGCTGGTTAATTATCACGATAATTTAGCGCTCCACTTGTAATCTAGTCCTTAATAAGCACTGAATGTTATGCTTAATTTTAATGATTGATTTAAGAAGTGTGAATATTTTTTTTAAGTAGTCACTGAACACACCTTATTGATTAAATGGTTAACATATTGTTTGTAATGTGCTGATTCTGTTTTATTATGTAATATAATGGAAATCTATTATCCATTTTTATTTATTTATTTTTATTGATCAGAAATTGCGTATTGTAATACGATGTATTCATTAAAAAAAAACTGATTTTGAAGTTTGGATAGTAGGAATACTGTTTTGTAGTATACAGATATGAAATTCCTTTTTATGTTTCGTGTTTTGCAGGTGGAATGTATTCCAAACCTTGACATACTATGTCAGCTGGATTATAAAGCACCCATAGCATCTCCCAGGGGCCACAGAGATTTGCCTCGCTGGAGTTCATGTAAATCATTATCAGATTCAAAAGAAGACCAATCTGATTCTGGTTAGTAATGGGTAATTTACAAATTCTACATAAAATGTTATTGATTGTTTGTTTTACACAATCCCTACATATTGTGAAAATAACAACCAGTGCCAACAAATTAATATTCTCTGAATGCAAAAACTGGTTATGGAACATGAAGGTCAACACAAGAGACTCATGATTTATATAGAGTACAATATCACAAAAAAACTTTCCATTTTACTCTAAATTTCGAATTTACCGCTTTTTCTTGGTACCCTTTATTGAACTTCAGTTCCTTTCCAGGAGTGAGCAGTATATGACATCTGTGTTTGCAACAATGCTTGTGACAATGTTGTACATATCTTTTTCAAGAGATGTAAATGCTCCTTAGCTGTTTCGGTAAAGAATACCAAGACATATGGGTAAATATGATTAGACGTGTATTCGTCATTTGTTTTTATAAATTAATGCTGAATAAGGCTGCGGGTAGTGGCATTCGGATCTTTGTGTGTTGCACTACTAACTGAATATGATAACAGAAGTAAATTTTTTTAATTGTGTATTCTGTCTGAACCCTGCAATTTAATGTTGACTTCCATATCCCTTTAAAGGGACATACATTAAAATGCATTGTAATTCTAAGCTGATACTTCTGCGTTGTATACTGTTTTGTTCTGTATTATTTATCAGTATTTATTCTTATCCCCTCTGCTGAGACCAAATAAGGACATATATGAAACTAAATCAGGCTTGTGAACTGAACAGGGGACACAATAAATAATGAGTGTCCAATGTGCCTAGAGCAGAGCTTTCCAAACTTTTCATGTTGGTGACACACTTTTTAAACCTACATCATATCGCGACACGGTAATTAATTCAGTTGTACTAGCAAAAAGGAGGTTAAACTAACTTGTTTTAAAATATATGGACACATACATAAATTATATAATAATTAAATGTATTTACAAGTAACAGTATGTATGTGCAAGAATTAAAAAAAAGTTTAACACCACCAATAGCTACTTACTATTTTAATGGGATTTATGAGGTTGATGGGATGAACACAATTTCTGAATATTTGGTGGAATATTAGATAAAGACACTCGCATTTCATCATCAAGCATTTTTAAGCTTCCACTTCCTATCCATATATCAAGAGCAGGAGCAGCAATGCACTACTGGGAGCTAGCTGCAAAAAAAACCCTCTGACTTCAGCTCAGCGTTTAAGCTGCCGCCCTCAGAGCTCCGTGAGCCCTACTGACTACTGCCCGTGCTGCAAACACACTGCTGTCCCACTCACTGACTACACATGCAGTCACGAGCCAATTAAGGAGACTACACGTGCAGTCAGGAGCCAATGTTCCGCCAAAGCCGCCAATGGGAATAGTTTCAATTCCCACTGAGCTGCGCCAATTGGTTAAGATGATCTGTGACCCACTAAGTATCAATCTTGTGTCAAACATGTGATATGCGTAGCAGGCAGGCGGAAAGTCAGAAACCAAAAAAAAGTTTTTTTTAAAAATTAAATAAAAAAAAAAATTGTGCTGAAGCAGGGACACACCTACACACTGCTGCCGACACACTAGTGTGTCCCGACACACAGTTTGGAAAGCACTGGCCTAGAGGGATATGGCTGCACCACACTGACGAGGCCCACAGAAGGCCAAAATGGTCATCAGGAATTGCTATATTCCTTGTTCAGAGAAGAACTGCCTGGTATTTTAGGACTAGACCATCCTTTATAGGCAGAATCAGGCTGATATACTTCCGGAAAGTTCGCTTCTGTGAAAAAGCACAATTGAGCTAAAAGAGGCTGCTCCCCAGGGTTGAGCCACCAAAGAACAAGCTACAGAGCCTTCTTTTTCTTTATATAGCAGTGGGGGCAAAGTGCCTTAGTTTATCGTTCATGGCAGTGAGATAGTGAAAAGTCAGCACTCAGTCAGCATTCCAGTTCTATAAATAGAGACCGTTATGATTTAATAACATATATATTATTTCTCATTTTATATATTATTTCTCATTTTAAATTGATTTTTTTTTACTACATGTGGTCTTCCTGTCACAGCCCTAGAAGGAGGAGGGGCCTTTACAGGAAGGTTTATCTTAGCCTGATGTCTAGTGAATAGACTAGATAACAGGAAGTCAGATTGGCTCATGCCCAGAACTGACAGAATAAAAATTTAGGTTTTGAAAATCTTCTGCTCTTATCACACTGTGGGGCAGGGCTACACTGAGAATTTCTAAGTTCTAATTTTGCAAGAAAAAAAAAAGTTGTTTGCTGTTTTTTACACAATCTTTTTCTTTTTATAAATAAAAAGAGAGAAGCGCTCAACCTGGAAATGAACAATAGCATAATAGCTTGTTCTATGGCTAGTTACCACCCAAGAAGCAGCCTCTTTTTGCTCAACATGTGCCTTTCACAGAGAAGAACTTTCCTGAAGCATATCAGTCTGATCCTGACTTCACAGTACAGTCCAGCCCCGAAATACCAGGCAGTCCTTCTCTGAACGAGAGAAACAGCAAAACCCCAGATGTCCCTAAGTGTGATGCGGGAATCCAGACGTGGACCTGTTGCTCAGTGTGCCTAGAGGGAAATGGCTGCACCTCACTGACGAGGCCCACAATAGGCCAAAACGTACGCCTGGGGTTTTGCTGTTTCTCTCGTTCAGAGAGGAATTGCCTGGTATTTTGGGGCTGGACTGTACTGTGAAGTCAGGATCAGACTGATATACTTCAGGAAAGTTCTTCTCTGTGAAAGGCACATGTTGGTCATAAAGAGGCTGCTTCTTGGGTGGTAACTAGCCATAGAACAAGCTATTATGCTATTGTTCGTTCCCAGGTTAAGCGCTTCTCTCTTTTAATTTATGCAAATTATGACACTTAGGGAAGTCTCCCTAAGTGTGATGCGGGAATCCAGATGTGGACCTGTTGCTCAGTGTGCCTAGAGGGAAATGGCTACACCTCACTAACGAGGCCCACAATAGGCCGAAACGTACGTCTGGGGTTTTGCTGTTTCTCTCGTTCAGAGAGGAATTGCCTGGTATTTCGGGGCTGGACTGTACTGTGAAGTCAGGATCAGACTGATATGCTTCAGGAAAGTTCTTCTCTGTCAAAGGCACATATTGGGCATAAAGAGGCTGCTTCTTTGGTGGTAACTAGCCATAGAACAAGCTATTATGCTATTGTTCGTTCCCAGGTTGAGCACTTCTCTCTTTTAATTTATGCAAATTATGACACTTAGGGAAGTCTCCCTAAGTGTGATGCGGGAATCCAGACGTGGACCTATTGCTCAGTGTGCCTAGAGGGAAATGGCTGCACCTCACTGACAAGGCCCACAATAGGCCGAAACGTACGTCTAGGGTTTTGCTGTTTCTCTCGTTCAGAGAGGAATTGCCTGGTATTTCTGGGCTGGACTGTACTGTGAAGTCAGAATCAGACTGATATGCTTCAGGAAAGTTCTTCTCTGTGAAAGGCACATGTTGGGCATAAAGAGGCTGCTTCTTGGGTGGTAACTAGCTATAGAACAAGCTATTATGCTATTGTTCGTTCCCAGGTTGAGCGCTTCTCTCTTTTAATTTATGCTTTTTCTTTCTATGTTCACTTTGATTTGACATATTTGTTTTTACCAAATGAGATCTGTTTAATATTATTCCCACTGCTAGGCTGCTCTTTACAGCCTCCTCAATCAGTTTCTTTTCTTTTACTCCTGCCTGATAAAATTCTCTCTTTAGAATTAACCTGTCACCTGGTTCTTAGCAGTAGCAGCCTCCTATATCCTAATTCTCAGCAGAAGTATTAGCCTGAGAGTGCTGGTTCTCAGAAGCAACAGTAGTCATTGTGGTGGTTCTTAGCAACAGTAGTCATTGTGGTGGTTCTTAGCAACAGTAGTCATTGTGGTAGTTCTCAGCAGCAGCAGTAGTCATTGTGGTGGTTCTCAGCAGCAGCAGCAGTAGTTATTGTGGTGGTTCTCAGCAGCAGCAGTAGTCATTGTGGGGGTTCTTAGCAACAGTAGTCATTGCAGTGGTTCTCAGCAGCAGCAGTAGTCATTGTGGTGGTTCTCAGAAGCAACAGTATTCATTGTGGTGGTTCTCAGCAGCAGCAGTAGTCATAGTGGTGGTCCTCAGCAACAGTAGTCATTGTAGTGGTTCTCAGCAGCAGCAGTACTCATTGTGGTGGTCCTCAGCAACAGTAGTCATGATTGTGGTGGTTCTCAGCAGCAGCAGGCTATTCTAGATCACTTGGATCTAGAGTGGATATAGCAGTAACGTGTGTCCTAGATATCACCACTAGTAATCTGTATTCTGGTTTTTAGTATTAGTCATTGTGGTGGTTCTCCAGCCTTGTGTTCTTGATCTCATTAACAGCAGTACCCTGTGTCATGGATATCAGCAGCAGTAGCTTGTGTTCTGGTTCTCAGCAGCAGCAGAAGCCTGGGTCCTTGATCTGCCCATAAGCAGAAGCATGTGTCCTGTTTCTCAGCAGTAGCCTGTGTCCTGATTTTTAGCTTAAACAATAACCCGTGTCCTGCATCTCAGCAGCAGTAGTAGCCTGTGTCCTGCATCTCAGCAGCAGTAGTAGCCTGTGTCCTGCATCTCAGCAGCAGTAGTAGCCTGTGTCCTGCATCTCAGCAGCAGTAGTGGCTTGTGTCCTGCATCTCAGCAGCAGTAGTATCCTGTGTTCTGATTATTAGCTGAAGCAGTAGCCTGTGTCCTAATTATTTGCTGAAGCAGTAGCCTGTGTCCTGCATCTCAGCAGCAGTAGTAACCTGTGTCCTGCATCTCAGCAGCAGTAGTAGCCTGTGTCCTGCATCTTAGCAGCAGTAGTAGCCTGTGTCCTGCATCTCAGCAGCAGTAGTAGCCTGTGTCCTGCATCCCAGCAGCAACAGTAGCCTGTGTCCTGCATCTCAGCAGCAGTAGTAGCCTGTATCCTGATTATTAGCTGAAGCAGTAGCCTGTGTCCTGCATCTCAGCAGCAGTAGTAGCCTGTGTCCTGCATCTCAGCAGCAGTAGTAGCCTGTGTCCTGCATCTCAGTAGCAGTAGTAGCTTGTGTCCTGATTATTAGCTGAAGCAGTAGCCTGTGTCCTGCATCTCAGCAGCAGTAGTAACCTGTGTCCTGCATCTCAGCAGCAGTATTATCCTGTGTCCTGATTATTAGCTGAAGTAGTAGCCTGTGTCCTGATTATTAGCTGAAGCAGTAGTCTGTGTCCTGATTATTAGCTGAAGAAGTTGCCTGTGTCCTGATTATTAGCTGAAGCAGTAGCCTTTGTCCTCATTCTCAGTTGAAGCATTAGCATGTGCCCTGGATCTCAGCAGCAGCAGTAACCTGTGTCTTCTCAGCTGCAGCAGTAACGTGTGCCCTGGATCTCAGCAACAGCAGTAACCTGTGTCTTCTCAGCAGCAGCAGTAACCTGTCTCTTCTCAGCAGCAGCAGTAACCTGTCTCTTCTCAGCTGCAGCAGTAACCTCTGTCTTCTCAGCTGCAGCAGTAACCTCTGTCTTCTCAGCTGCAGCAGTAACCGCTGTCTTCTCAGCTGCAGCAGTAACCTGTGTCTTCTCAGCTGCAGAAGTAACCTGTGTCTTCTCAGCAGCAGCAGTAACCTGTGTCTTCTAAGCAGCAGCAGTAACCTGTGTCTTCTAAGCAGCAGCAGTAACCTGTGTCTTCTCAGCTGCAGCAATAACCTGTGTCTTCTCAGCTGCAGCAGTAACCTGTGTCTTCTCAGCTGCAGCAGTAGCGTGTGCCCTGGATCTCAGCAACAGCAGTAACCTGTGTCTTCTCAGCTGCAGCAGTAACCTGTGTCTTCTCAGCAGCAGCAGTAACCTGTGTCTTCTCAGCTGCAGCAGTAACCTGTGTCTTCTCAGCAGCAGCAGTAACCTGTGTCTTCTCAGCAGCAGCAGTAACCTGTCTCTTCTCAGCTGCAGCAGTAACCTGTGTCTTCTCAGCTGCAGCAGTAACCTGTGTCTTCTCAGCTGCAGCAGTAACCTGTGTCTTCTCAGCTGCAGCAGTAACCCGTGTCTTCTCAGCTGCAGCAGTAACCTGTGTCTTCTCAGCTGCAGCAGTAACCTGTGTCTTCTCAGCTGCAGCAATAACCTGTGTCTTCTAAGCTGCAGCAGTAACCTGTGTCTTCTCAGCTGCAGCAGTAACCTCTGTTTTCTTAGCTGCAGCAGTAGCCTGTATCTTCTCAGCTGCAGCAGTAACCTGTGTCTTCTCAACTGCAGCAGTAACCTATGTCTTCTCAGCAGCAGCAGTAGCCTGTGTCTTCTCAGCTGCAGCAGTAACCTGTGTCTTCTCAGCTGCAGCAATAACCTGCGTCTTCTCAGCTGCAACAGCAACCTGTGTCTTCTCAGCTGCAGCAGTAACCTGTGTCTTCTCAGCTGCAGCAGTAACCTGTGTCTTCTCAGCTGCAGCAGTAACTTGTGTCTTCTTAACTGCAGCAGTAACCTGTCTCTTCTGAGCTGCAGCAGTAGCCTGTCTCTTCTGAGCTGCAGCAGTAACCTCTGTTTTCTCAGCTGCAGCAGTAGCCTGTATCTTCTCAGCTGCAACAGTAGCCTGTATCTTCTCAGCTGCAGCAGTAACCTGTGTCTTCTCAACTGCAGCAGTAACCTATGTCTTCTAAGCAGCAGCAGTAACCTGTGTCTTCTCAGCTGCAGCAGTAACCTGTGTCTTCTCAGCTGCAGCAATAACCTGCGTCTTCTCAGCTGCAACAGCAACCTATGTCTTCTCAGCTGCAGCAGTAACCTGTGTCTTCTCAGCAGCAGCAGTAACCTGTGTCTTCTCAGCTGCAGCAGTAACCTGTGTCTTCTCAGCTGCAGCAGTAACCTGTGTCTTCTCAGCTGCAGCAGTAACCTGTGTCTTCTCAGCTGCAGCAGTAACCTGTATCTTCTCAGCTGCAGCAGTAACCTGTGTCTTCTTAACTGCAGCAGTAACCTGTCTCTTCTGAGCTGCAGCAGTAGCCTGTCTCTTCTGAGCTGCAGCAGTAACCTGTGTCTTCTCAGCTCCAGCAGTAACCTGTGTCTTCTCAGCTGCAGCAGTAACCTGTGTCTTCTCAGCTGCAGCAGTAACCTGTGTCTTCTCAGCTGCAGCAGTAACCTGTGTCTTTATAGCTGCAGCAGTAACCTGTGTCTTTATAGCTGCAGCAGTAACCTGTGTCTACTTATCTGCAGCAGTGACCTCTGTCTTCTCAGCTGCAGCAGTAACCTGTGTCTTCTCAGCTGCAGCAATAACCTGTATCTTCTCAGCTGCAGCAGTAACCTGTGTCTACTTAACTGCAGCAGTAACCTGTGTCTTCTTAGCTGCAGCAGTAGCCTATCTCTTCTGAGCTGCAGCAGTAACCTGTGTCTTCTCAGCATCAGCAGTAACCTGTGTCTTCTCAGCTGCAGCAGTAACCTGTGTCTTCTCAGCTGCAGCAGTAACCTGTGTCTTCTCAGCTGCAGCAGTAACCTGTGTCTTCTCAGCTGCAGCAGTAACCTGTGTCTTCTCAGCTGCAGCAGTAACCTGTGTCTTTTCAGCTGCAGCAGTAACCTGTGTCTTCTTATCTGCAGCAGTGACCTCTGTCTTCTCAACTGCAGCAGTAACCTGTGTCTTCTCAGCTGCAGCAGTATCCTGTGTCTTCTCAGCTGCAGCAGTAACCTGTGTCTTCTCAGCTGCAGCAGTAACCTGTGTCTTCTCAGCTGCAGCAGTAACCTGTGTCTTCTCAGCTGCAGCAGAAGCCTGTGTTCTGGTCCTCAGCAGCAGCAGCCTGTGTCTTTCAGCAACATGTCTGTCTGTTGTGGCCTCTCTACAGCAAGCCTTTTATTTCTGACCTCTCAACATTAAGGTTGTGTCTTCTGGCATCTATAGCACAATCTTGTGTATCCTGGACTATCCACAGCAAGCCTGTGTCTCCATGCCTCTATGCAAAAAATGTTCAGCCAAAATGCCCTTTTAACCACTTATCGGTAAAAGTGTCTGCTAGTTTAACTCTTTGCTTTTTCTGCTGACATTTTTACTGGTGACTACTGATTTTACTATTTAGCATTTATTTTTCTTTTGAGTGGGAAATATAATGGTGATTGAAAAAGCTACATCTCCTATGTCACCTAATCAGGACCATATAAACTTCACTGTGGTTTCTAAACAAAGCACTGATTAGCAGCCATCCATTTGTACTACAATCAATCACGTAAGTAACCATATAATCTTAATGTTCTCAAGTGAGGAAAACCGTCATGTGTGCTAGAGCCTCATATATATTGCTCATATTATAACATATTTGATAGTAACAGTGATTGTGTTGGGGCGTGTCCATGAATTGCTTCTATATTACGGCTAAGATTAAGGCACCAGCCGAAATGCGTCAGCCTCTATTTGACACGGAGGAACATTGAAGTTTTTGTTGTATAATGGATTACAATGTTTAACATAGATAATAAAGTTGTTTTATTTGGATTTGGTGCTGCACATCTCTTGGATGGAATTATAATGGTGATGTCACTGGTTGAGGAAGATATCCCTGAAACGTCACTTTACTACACTAATAAAAGTGTGATTATATTGGAAAATCCTATTTAATTGTTACATGTAACTCTGCCGGCACCCTAGTAGATGAAAGAAGAGGTGAATGTGTGCTCCGCTGCTTTAGTGTATATATATTTATATATATATATTGTTTTCCAAAAACATTATTTTTATGATTGTATAAGTTACTGTTCACTGGAAGTATTATGTGTCCAGGTTTAACTCTTTCACCTGTATTTGTAACTGAGTTCCCAGGCATATAATGTGGTTATTTATACTGTGCAGATGTCTCAATGTGTTTCAGTATATTTATGTAAATAAAGAACAAAAGGCTGTTTGCACAAATCTGTTTTGCACTGTCATAAAAGAAATGTTACATTTTTTAGGAGTTTGTCCATGTGCACATATTTGCATCATTTATCAGAGCCAGTATCACATTTTGTTCCAGTTCAATGTGATCATCTGCATACTTGTGTATGAGGGTTTGGCAACTATGATTGACATTTCAATTTACCTTATTCCTTTCTAATGTATATTTTTTTTTGCCAGTGGTGCAAGGAAAAATTGTCAATCTTTTTTCAATATGAAGAACAGAATCTCACATGTTATTTTCTTTGCTGCCATCTAGTGACTATTTATAGTAATGCAGGTTTATTTAGAGTCAGCCCTGCTTGTCAGGGTCAGTATAGTAAATGCAAAGCAAACAAAAACAAACACGTCTGTGGTATTATGAAGACTATTTTTTCTATCAAATATTCTAAAAATTGTTATATACTCACTAATCTAAGTATCTCAGTAATGCAGTCACTCCATTTGATTAGCTCAATCAGACTGTAGAGTGGTGGCTAAACTATGTGATACTGACTGATTCATATCCAGAAATTGTGTAACAGAATGCAGACCTAATTTATGGTCAACCACTGTAAAGAGGGAGATCATATCAACTACAAACTAGATATAATCATGTTTCCTTGGCAACTCAAGAATATCCAACAGTGATTTGGAATCTTTCAGGAAATGTTAAAGGTTCAAAACATACAAAATCAATAAAGAATCTATGTGATACAAATTCTAAAATAAAAGTCACCCATGAGACAATTAGAGATCTAGCATTGACTCATGTGTTGGGCAAGATGATAATGGAAGACCCAACTAACTGGACTTCTTGTTAGCTTCAAAATCTAAATAAACTGCTTTAGCAAAATTTGACATGAAACCCAAACTTTTTCTTTTATGATTCAGATATACAATTATAAACACATTTCCAGTTTACTTCTATTTGCTTTGTTCTTTTGGTATCATTTGCTGAAGGAGCAGCAATGCACTCATGGGAGACAGATAATCACATTAATGAGCCAATGACAAAAGGAATATATGTGCAGCCACATAGTTGCAGTGCATTGCTGTTTCTGAGCCTACCTAGGTATGCTTTTCAAGAAAGGATACCAAAAATAGAAAGTTGTTTAAAAGTGAATGCTCTGTCTGAATCATCAAAGTTTAATTTTGACTTTATTGCCCCTTGAACCTTTTTCAATGTTAGCAGAATATTAACATGTTTAAAAATGATATTTTATAGTTTTCTCTGCCTTCGGTGCCCCATGGGTCAAGCACAAATCACATTTCCTTGATGTGTAGATTAATGTGCTGCTATTTTGTATGTTTGACATAATAGGAAGTTACACTCATTGAAATGTTCTTTAAAAATCTGAGAGCTATCATTTCAAACATCAAATGAGATTGTTACCCAGAGCTCAACCAGCCAGGGTAATGTGTTCAACATCTGTTGAAATCTGAGAGCCATTTCATTGAATGACATTGGAGAGCATTTTTACAGACAGGATATGCTAACAAATTGTTAAAAGAACACATTTAGCAGCAAAGCGACTATAAAAGAGACGAGGGCTATCGCTAATGGGAGACAGGCGCATCCTAGATCAAATGACGAATAAGACGTTATTTACTAATAATGTCATCACTGACTCTCTTTTTTTGAAAATGAGAGTTTAGACAATTACTAAGAGTATAAGAGGCAGATTGTTAGTCATAGGGTGCATTGTTAAATAACTAGCGGCTAGATTTAGAGTTTTGTCGGTAACGACCCGCGTAGCTAACGCCGGCTTTTTTCTGGCCGCACCTCTAAAATAACTCTGGTATTGAGAGTCCACAGAATGGCTGCGTTAGGCTCCAAAAAGGGAGCGTAGAGGCATATTTAACGCTACTGCAACTCTCGATACCAGAGTTGCTTACGGACGCGGCCAGCCTCAAAAACGTGCTTGTGCACGATTCCCCCATAGAAAACAATGGGGCTGTTTGAGCTGAAAAAAAACCTAACACCTGCAAAAAAGCCGCGTTCAGCTCCTAACGCAGCCCCATTGTTTGCTATGGGGAAACACTTCCTACGTCTGCACCTAACACCCTAACATGAACCCCGAGTCTAAACACCCCTAACCTTACACTTATTAACCCATAATCTGCCGCCCCCGCTATCGCTGACCCCTGCATATTATTATTAACCCCTAATCTGCCGCTCCGTAAACCGCCGCTACTTACATTATCCCTATGTACCCCTAATCTGCTGCCCTAACATCGCCGACCCCTATATTATATTTATTAACCCCTAATCTGCCCCCCACAACGTCGCCGCTACCTACCTACACTTATTAACCCCTAATCTGCCGGACCGCACCGCTATTATAATAAAGTTATTAACCCCTAATCCGCCTCACTAACCCTATAATAAATAGTATTAACCCCTAATCTGCCCTCCCTAACATCGCCGACACCTAACTTCAAACATTAACCCCTAATCTGCCGACCGGAGCTCACCGCTATTCTAATAAATTTTTAAACCCCTAAAGCTAAGTCTAACCCTAACACTAACACCCCCCTAAGTTAAATATAATTTAAATCTAACTAAATTAATTAACTCTTATTAAATAAATTATTCCTATTTAAAGCTAAATACTTACCTGTAAAATAAACCCTAATATAGCTACAATATAAATTATAATTACATTGTAGCTATTTTAGGATTAATATTTATTTTACAGGCAACTTTGTAATTATTTTAACCAGGTACAATAGCTATTAAATAGTTAAGAACTATTTAATAGTTACCTAGTTAAAATAATAACAAAATTACCTGTAAAATAAATCCTAACCTAAGTTACAATTAAACCTAACACTACACTATCATTAAATTAATTAAATTAATTAAATAAAATATCTACAATTACCTACAATTAAACCTAACACTACACTATCAATACATTAATTAAATACAATATCTACAAATAACTACAATGAAATAAACTAACTAAAGTACAAAAAATAAAAAAGAACTAAGTTACAAAAAATAAAAAAATATTTACAAACATAAGAAAAATCTTACAACACTTTTAAACTAATTACACCTACTCTAAGCCCCCTAATAAAATAACAAAGACCCCCAAAATAAAAAAATTCCCTACCCTATTCTAAATTACTAAAGTTTAAAGCTCTTTTACCTTACCAGCCCTGAACAGGGCCCTTTGCGGGGCATGCCCCAAGAAGTTTAGCTCTCTTGCCTGTAAAAAAAAACATACAATACCCCCCCAACATTACAACCCACCACCCACATACCCCTAATCTATCCCAAACCCCCCTTAAATAAACCTAACACTAAGCCCCTGAAGATCTTCCTACCTTGTCTTCACCATACCAGGTTCACTGATCGGTCCAGAAGAGCTCCTCCGATGTCCTGATCCAAGCCCAAGCGGGGGGCTGAAGATGTCCATGATCCGGTAGAAGTCTTCATCCAAGGGGGGCAGAAGAGGTCTTCCATCCGATTGAAGTCTTCATCCAGGCGGCATCTTCTATCGACATCCATCTGGAGCTGAGCAGCAGCATCCTGAAGACCTCCAACGCGGAACATCCATCCTGGCCGACGACTGAACGACGAATGACGGTTCCTTTAAATGACGTCATCCAAGATGGCGTCTCTCGAATTCCGATTGGCTGATAGGATTCTATCAGCCAATCGGAATTAAGGTAGGAATATTCTGATTGGCTGATGGAATCAGCCAATCAGAATCAAGTTCAATCCGATTGGCTGATCTGATCAGCCAATCAGATTGAGCTCGCATTCTATTGGCTGATCGGAACAGCCAATAGAATGCGAGCTCAATCTGATTGGCTGATTGGATCAGCCAATCGGATTGAACTTGATTCTGATTGGCTGATTCCATCAGCCAATCAGAATATTCCTACCTTAATTCCGATTGGCTTGGATCAGGACATCGGAGGAGCTCTTCTGGACCGATCGGTGAACATGGTATGGTGAAGACAAGGTAGGAAGATCTTCAGGGGCTTAGTGTCAGGTTTATTTAAGGGGGGTTTGGGTTAGCTTAGGGGTATGTGGGTGGTGGGTTGTAATGTTGGGGGGGGGTATTGTATGTTTTTTTTTACAGGCAAAAGAGCTGAACTTCTTGGGGCATGCCCAGCAAAGGGCCCTGTTCAGGGCTGGTAAGGTAAAAGAGCTTTAAACTTTAGTAATTTAGAATAGGGTAGGGAATTTTTTTATTTTGGGGGTCTTTGTTATTTTATTAGGGGGCTTAGAGTAGGTGTAATTAGTTTAAAATTGTTGTAAGATTTTTCTTATGTTTGTAAATATTTTTTTATTTTTTGTAACTTAGTTCTTTTTTATTTTTTGTACTTTAGTTAGTTTATTTCATTGTAGTTATTTGTAGATATTGTATTTCATTAATGTATTGATAGTGTAGTGTTAGGTTTAATTGTAGGTAATTGTAGATATTTTATTTAATTAATTTAATGATAGTGTAGTGTTAGGTTTAATTGTAACTTAGGTTAGGATTTATTTTACAGGTAAATTTGTAATTATTTTAACTATTTTAGCTATTAAATAGTTCTTAACTATTTAATAGCTATTGTACCTGGTTAAAATAATTACAAAGTTGCCTGTAAAATAAATATTAATCCTAAAATAGCTACAATGTAATTATAATTTATATTGTAGCTATATTAGGATTTATTTTACAGGTAAGTATTTAGCTTTAAATAGGAATAATTTATTTAATAAGAGTTAATTAATTTCGTTAGATTTAAATTATATTTAAATTAGGGGGGTGTTAGTGTTAGGGTTAGACTTAGCTTTAGGGGTTAATACATTTATTAGAATAGCGGTGAGCTCCGGTCGGCAGATTAGGGGTTAATAATTGAAGTTAGGTGTCGGCGACGTTAGGGAGGGCAGATTAGGGGTTAATACTATTTATTATAGGGTTAGTGAGGCGGATTAGGGGTTAATAACTTTATTATAGTAGCGGTGCGGTCCGCTCGGCAGATTAGGGGTTAATAAGTGTAGGCAGGTGGAGGCGACGTTGAGGGGGGCAGATTAGGGGTTAATAAATATAATATAGGGGTCGGCGGTGTTAGGGGCAGCAGATTAGGGGTACATAGCTATAATGTAGGTGGCGGCGCTTTGCGTTCGGCAGATTAGGGGTTAATTATTGTAGGTAGCTGGCGGCGACGTTGTGGGGGGCAGGTTAGGGGTTAATAAATATAATAAAGGGGTCGGCGGTGTTAGGGGCAGCAGATTAGGGGTAGATAAGTATAACGTAGGTGGCGGTCGGCAGATTAGGGGTTAAAAAAATTTAATTGAGTGGCGGCGATGTGGGGGGACCTCGGTTTAGGGGTACATAGGTAGTTTATGGGTGTTAGTGTACTTTAGAGTACAGTAGTTAAGAGCTTTATGAACCGGCGTTAGCCCAAAAAGCTCTTAACTACTGACTTTTTTCTGCGGCTGGAGTTTTGTCGTTAGAATTCTAACGCTCACTTCAGCCACGACTCTAAATACCGGAGTTAGAAAGATCCCATCGAAAAGATAGGATACGCAATATACGTAAGGGGATCTGCGGTATGGAAAAGTCGCGGCTGAAAAGTGAGCGTTAGACCCTTTTTTTACTGACTCCAAATACCGGCGGTAGCCTAAAACCAGCGTTAGGAGCCTCTAACGCTGGTTTTCACGGCTACCGCCAAACTCCAAATCTAGGCCTAGGTATTTTGTCATAAAAACAAAAATGATTATTATTTATTATCGTTATTTAAAAGCGCCAACAGATTACGCAGCGCTATACAAAGTGTTATCTATGTAAGTTATAGAGAAGAATTGTGATGTAAAGCCCAGTATGTGACACCTTTATTAAATGCAGTTACAGTGGAATGAATACTTTGAAACAAATTGGTTTGTTTGTTGTTTGTTTTTTATTAACAGGACACAAACCCCCAAAAATTATTTCATGATTCAGATAGAACATACATTTTTATACAACTTTCCAATTTATTTTTATTTCATTTTCTTGTTATCCTTGGTTGAAAAGCAGAAAGGAGGAGTGTGCACGTGTCTGCAGCATTATTTGGCAGCAGTTTTGCAATAATGTTATACATTAGCAAGAGCAATAGATGGCAACACGTAGTGCCCCAGAAATGTGCACACTACCTATCTAGATATCTCTTCAACAAAGAATAACATGAGAAACAAATTTGGTAATAGAAGTAAAATGAAACTTTTTTTAAATTGTATTCTCAACCATGAAAGAAAAATTTTTGTGTTTCATGTCCCTTTAAATTCTATGCTATATCTGGATCAAGAATACAAAAAAATTAAAGGACCACTAAATACAGTAGGTTTGCATAAACAACAAATGCATGATAACAAGACAATGCAATAGTACTTAGGGGCATATTTATCAAACTCTGTATGGAGCTTGAAGCCCCGTGTTAACAGAAGTTATGAAGCAGTGGTCTAAAAAACGCTGCTCCTTAACCTGTCTATGATATGATATGATCGGGTTGATTGACACCCCATGCTAGCGGCCGTTGTTGCACCAGCAATTCACAAGAACTGCTGATGCAATGATAAATGCCGAGAGCGTATGCTGTCGGCATTTATCAATGTGCAGCGGACATGATCCACAATATCAGATCATGTCCGCTCGCACATTAATAAATAGGCCCCTCATTCTGAACTTCAAATGAGTAGTACATTTTTTTCTGACAAATTTCAGTTATTCTATTTCCCCTCCCCCTGTATTATAAGACAGCCATCAGCCAATCACAAATGCATATATGTATATTCTGTGGATTCTTGCATTCTTTGTTTAAAATGATTTCTCTATATAAATCGTGAAAGATTAATTTTGACTTGAGTGGCCCTTTAAAGTTTCAAGTCCCTTTAAAGTGTAAAGATGATGTAATTTCCTTAATATATTGTCATTTGCAGACTGAAAAGTGACAATAGTAAACTAATAATCAGATTGCTCTCATATGTATATCTCATATTTTCAAATATTTACTGCCACCTCCATTGCTGCCAAAGGTGTGCATCAATACAATGACATCATTAGACTGTGACACTCTGTTTCCACATACAAACCATACCCGCATATCCCCCAGCTGTCCTGATTTTCGTGGGACAGTCCCGATTTTAGGGGTCTGTCCCGGGTTGCTTGCCATCTGTCCCGATTTCCCCTATGCATTTTTTTTACATTCTATTGGGCCCATACTCAGAAGCAGCTGGCTTTTCTTTCCCAGGGTTTAGATACCTGTTAGATTCCTTGTGGAAAATGAATGGTGTGTGGGTTAAGCAGGAGTAAGAAGGCTGTATATCCTCTGACTTCAGGTGCATGTCTAAGTGTATGCTGTGTAGTGTGTGTGTATCTGCATGTATAAGTGTATGCTATGTAGTGTGTGTCTGCATGTGTAAGTGTATGCTATGTAGTGGGTGTGTATCTGCATGTATAAGTGTATGCTATGTAGTGTGTGTGTATCTGCATGTATAAGTGTATGCTATGTAGTGTGTGTGTATATGCATGTATAAGTGTATGCTATGTAGTGTGTGTGTATATGCATGTATAAGTGTATGCTATGTAGTGTGTGTATATCTGCATGTATAAGTGTCTGCTATGTAGTGTGTGTGTGTATCTGCATGTGTAAGTGTATGCTATGTAGTGTGTGTGTGTGTCTGCATGTATAAGTGTATACTATGTAGTGTCTGTGTATCTGCATGTATAAGTGTATACTGCATGTATAAGTGTATGCTATGTAGTGTGTGTGTATCTGCATGTATAAGTGTATGCTATGTAGTGTGTGTGTATCTGCCTGTATAAGTGTATGCTATGTAGTTTGTGTGTGTAAGTGTATGCTGTGTAGTGTGTGTGTATCTGCATGTATAAATGTATGCTATGTAGTGTGTGTGTATCTGAATGTATAAGTGTATGCTATGTAGTGTGTGTGTATCTGCATGTGTAAGTGTATGCTGTGTAGTGTGTGTATCTGCATGTATAAGTGTATGCTATGTAGTGTATGTGTATCTGCATGTGTAAGTGTATGCTATGTAGTGTGTGTGTGTCTGCATGTGTAAGTGTATGCTGTGTAGTGTGTGTGTATCTGCATGTATAAATGTATGCTATGTAGTGTGTGTGTATCTGAATGTATAAGTGTGTGCTATGTAGTGTGTGTGTATCTGCATGTGTAAGTGTATGCTGTGTAGTGTGTGTATCTGCATGTATAAGTGTATGATATGTAGTGTGTATCTGCATGTATAAGTGTATGCTATGTAGTGTGTGTGTGTATCTGCATGTGTAAGTGTATGCTATGTAGTGTGTGTGTATCTGCATGTATAAGTGTATGCTATGTAGTGTGTTTGTATCTGCATGTATAAGTGTATGCTATGTAGTGTGTGTGTATCTGCATGTATAAGTGTATGCTATGTAGTGTGTTTGTATCTGCATGTATAAGTGTATGCTATGTAGTGTGTGTTTCTGTGTATTTGAGTGTGTGTACATGTATATGTGTAGCTTGTGTTACTGTGCATTTTTGCTGACTTTAAAGGTCAGAATCTAGAATATTAATGGGGAATGCAGAGAGCAGTTTTAAATTTATTATTAAATGTCCAATTAAGATAAAAATATTTAGCACTTTCTCTGCGAAGGCTAATTAAATACAGGGTTCACATAGCTATACCAGTGGTTTGAGCTTGTGTTTGATTTGCAGCCTAAGAGTATTAAAAGATATTACTTTATTTAGAATTTTATTTATATTACTTTGGTCTTATGATTTCTTTTAAGCCCCATTCCTGCTCCTGCCCACCACATATCACACTTTTGCAGCGGGGGTGGGGGGGGGATGTCCCTCTTTTGAATTTTGAAATGTTGGGAGGTTTGCCATAGCAAAACATAATCGAAGAGCACAAATGTAGGTGGAATTAATAGTTGAATCAAACCAAGAGTTAGATTGTGTGCAAGTTGTTAAATTTTAGCTGCTATGAAAAACACTAAATTTTTCATAGGAAGCTGAGAGGAGCCTTACAGCTTTTCAGTTGATCTAAATTAATTGCAAGACCTAATTTGATGAATGCTGACATGGATGTGAGCCTAGAAATAGAATATACTGCGTACATCATTACAGCTCCCTCCTTTAAATAAATAAAACTTATATAGGATAACAATATGGTGTATTTTATATCATTTTCTATTTTTGTGTTTGTGTTTTTTTATAGAAACAACAGAAATTTTTGTATTTAATGATGAAAAAGCCATGATGGATAATACCAGTTTCCAAATGCAGAATAGCCAAAGCATCAGGTAATCTAATATCTTCTAACAAACAGGAAGGCTCTATAAATAATGATATATCTTAAAACATACTCGGCTAGATTACGAGTTGTGCGTTAGGTTTAAAAAGCAGCGTTGGCCGGTCCCAACGCTGCTTTTTAACGCCCGCTGGTATTATGAGTCTTGAAATGACAGGCTCACCGCTTACTTTTTTGGTCAGACTCAGAAATACCCCAAATCCACTTACGTCAATTGCGTATCCTATATTTTCAATGGGACTTGCATAGCGCCGGTATTACGAGTCTTCCATAAAGTGAGCGGTAGACCCTCTCCTGTCAAGCCTGGTCCGCATTTTAAAGTCAGTAGTTAAGAGTTTTACACTACAACGCCGTAGCATAAAACTCTTAACTAAAGTGCTAAAAAGTACACTAACACCCATAAACTACCTATTAACCCCTAAACCGAGGCCCCCCCACATTGCAAACACTAAAATAATTTTTTTAACCCCTAAACCAGCCGCACTCCCGTAAAAAGAGCTGATTACTTTGGGGCAATGCCCCGCAAAAGGCTCTTTTAAGGGCTATTTGTAATTTAGTGTAGGGTAGGGCTTTTTTATTTTGGGGGGCTTTTTTATTTTGTTAGGGGGATTAGAGTAGGTGTAATTAGTTGTAATCTTGTAATTATTTTATTATTTTCTGTAATTTAGTGTTTTGTTTTTTTCGTACTTTAGATAATTTTATTTCATTGTAATTAATTGTATTTAATTTAGTTACTTTATTTAATTATACTGTAGTGTTAGGTGTTAGTGTAACTTAGGTTAGGTTTTATTTTACAGGTAAATTTGTCTTTATTTTAACTAGGTAGATATTAAATAGTTAATAACTATTTAATAACTATTGTACCTAGTTAAAATAAATACAAACTTGCCTGTAAAATAAAAATAAACCCTAAGATAGCTACAGTGTAACTATTAGTTATATTGTAGCTAGCTTAGGGTTTATTTTATAGGTAAGTATTTAGTTTTAAATAGGAATTATTTAGGTAATTGTAGTAATTTTATTTAGATTTATTGTAATTATACTACACTAAAAGTATTAACAGCGCAGCTAGGTAGAGTGGTGGATGTAAAATAAAAATGCTTTGGATGATATAACGAGTAGCTATGAACAATTTTCAATTGTTAAATAGATAGATATTGCACACTGGTAGATCAATAAAAATATTCATACATGTTCATAAATACATTTGTTAAAAAGAATGAGTAAATAAATCAAAAAATAGATTAAAAATAACAAAACAACAGGTAGATAAAAGTCACAAGTGAATCAAAACCACAGGTAAATAAAAACACTGCTGTGTTTTTAAGAATGATATTACCCACTGCAGGGAAGTAGTCTTAGGAGTACACTTGTATGGCTATATTAGTTGCAAGAATTTTTGTGTTGCCAACTCCTATTCATAGATTTGAAAATGAGGTGCAGCTGGTTCCAGAGGCTTGTTTCCAAATGCTCTCTTTAATTGAAAATCCTAGGGCGAAAGAAAGAGACAGCGCAACCCCACATCAAGGTAGTAGTTTCACAATTTTAATTCACACACAAAAGTAATGCACTTACAAACAGACAGTAAAGATGTCGCATTAATCCCTTTATAGGGAACAGCAAGAGGCAAGTCCCAGTTCTTTCAGGAATCTTATTCAGCTCCACGGCTATCAATACTGCCGCTTCGATATTGCTTGCTGACACACAGTCTCAATGAATCAGAGCCGTCCTTGGCTCCGCCCCCAACGCGTTTCGTCTGTGCTATCCAGACTTTCTCAAGAGGAAGTGATGCTGTCTGGCATGATCCCATGAGTCACTATTTACATCCGCTTGTGGATTCTGATTGGATGATCACTAACCTATCCGGTATTAGTATGCGGACAAGCCTCTCTCAGCCATATATTGTAAATTTTAAGTGTTTAAGATTGAACAGCCATATATCGTTATGAGAGATTAGATGTTTGCTTTAGTCTAAGCTGAATTTATCACGTACAACAAGAGAGGCTTGTCCGCATACTAATACCGGATAGGTTAGTGATCATCCAATCAGAATCCACAAGCGGATGTAAATAGTGACTCATGGGATCATGCCAGACAGCATCACTTCCTCTTGAGAAAGTCTGGATAGCACAGACGAAACGCGTTGGGGGCGGAGCCAAGGACGGCTCTGATTCATTGAGACTGTGTGTCAGCAAGCAATATCGAAGCGGCAGTATTGATAGCCGTGGAGCTGAATAAGATTCCTG
This sequence comes from Bombina bombina, assembly GCF_027579735.1. Classification (NCBI taxonomy): domain Eukaryota; kingdom Metazoa; phylum Chordata; class Amphibia; order Anura; family Bombinatoridae; genus Bombina; species Bombina bombina. The sequence continues at coordinate 150,034,820 of NC_069508.1, forward strand.
AAAGAACTGGGACTTGCCTCTTGCTGTTCCCTATATTAATGCGACATCTTTACTGTCTGTTTGTAAGTGCATTACTTTTGTGTGTGAATTAAAATTGTGAAACTACTACCTTGATGTGGGGTTGCGCTGTCTCTTTCTTTCGCCCTAGTTTATTGTAATTATATTTAAGTTAGGGGGGGTTAGGGTTAAACTTAGGTTTAGGGGTTAATAACTTTATTATAGTGGTGGTGACGTTGTGGGCGGCAGATTAGGAGTTAATAAATGTAGTTAGGTTGCGGCGACATTGGGGGCGGCAGATTAGAGGTTAATAAATATAATGTAGGGTTCGGCGATGTTGGGGGCAGCAGATTAGGGGTTCATAAGTATAATGTAGGTGGCAGCGGTGTCCAGAGCAGCAGATTAGGGGTTAATAATAGAATATAGGTGTCGGCGATGTCGGGGGCGGCAGATTAGGGGTTAATAAGTGTAATATTAGGGGTGTTTAGACTCAGGGTTCATGTTAGGGTGCTTTACTCTGCTTTTTTGCAGGTGTTAGGTTTTTTTTCAGCCGGCTCTCCCCCATTGATTCCTATGGGGAAATTGGGCACGAGCACGTTTAGCCAGCTCACCGCTAACGTAAGCAGCGCTGGTATTGAGGTGAGATGTGGAGCTAAATTTTGCTCTTCGCTCACCTTTTTGCGGCTAACGCCGGGTTTGTAAAAGCCCGTAATACCAGCGATGTCTGTAAGTGAGCGGTGAGCTTAAACTGCTCATTAGCACCGCACAGCCTCTAACGCAAAACTTGTAATCTAGGTGACTATTTGTTATACTGCGTTACATCTGCCTATCAGATGGGAAGGCAATCTCTACAGCTAAAATTAACCCTATAAGCTGGTTTATTTACCCGTTTGCAGACGCGCAATAAATTAGCGCTCCATTTATAATCTAGCCCTAAATGCCCTATCATCCCTGAGATTAACTACACTTAAAACCAAACCTTAACAGTCATAATAAGCAGTCAATTAAGACACTGACATAGGGATTGGAAATTTAAGACCCCTGGGTCATATTTATCGTCCAGCACAGGACATCTGGCATAAACTCTTTAACTTAAAGGGACAGTCTACTCCAAAGTTGTTATTGTATAAAAATATAGATAATCCCTTTATTACCCATTTTCCAGTTTTGCACAGCCAACACAGTTATATTAATATACTTTTTACCTCTGTGATCACCTTGTATCTAAGCCTCTTCTGACAGCCCCCTTATCACATGGCTTTTTATTTATTATCTATTGACTTGCATTTTAGCCAATTAGTGCTGTGTCATGCATAACTCCGGGAGTAAGCACAATCTAATCTATATGGTACACATGAATTAGCAGTCTCTTGTGAAAAGCTAATAAAAAAGCATGTGATAAGAGGCTGTCTGTAATGGCTTAGAAACAGGTAGAAATTTAGAAGTTTAAATGTTATAAAGTATATTAAAGTGCCATAAAACATGCTAAGATCTGTGTATTTCCTTAAAGGGCTAATTAAGTAAAAAATAGTTTGCATAAAAAAAATTGCTGGCAAGTATTTTAAAATAATTTACAAAAATAAGCAAAAATACTTAAATAGCCATGCTGTCTGTAGCAGTCTGTCTGCTCCACCCCCCTTATCAGTGTTTAGACACAGGCATTGTATTTTAACTGAGTTCACATCTTCTAGTCATGCTCCAGCAGATAATCACTGTGCACTTTTGCATTCTACCAAAGCAACAATAGATATAGATACAGCCATAGAAGGAAATGTGTGGGGGGATTTGGAGCTTTACAATTCGGAAACTTGGTGAAGCACTGCAGTATAAATTTGCAGGTAAAGTAATTAAAATACATATTATTATATTTTGTCTCTATCCCAACTTGTTTTATGTCACTTTAATATTATTTACAATGTTGGTTGTGCAAAGCTGGGGAATGGGTAGTAAAGGTGTTATCTATCTTTTTAAACAATAACAATTTTGGTGCAGACTATCTCTTTAAAGATACTCAGGTGGCAGCAATTTGGGTCCTAAGTAACAAACCCTTGCTAAGCTGGTCCTGAGCGGGCTACCATGTTATCTGACATAGACACATAAGGAGGAGCTCTTCAGCCTGCCGCATACCAAGGAAGAGCAACCCCAGGCCCACAACTGGGGACATTGACCCTCCTGCAATAGCTGGCACTCAACTCTCTCTCTGTCTATGGCCTGAGCCCAGACCAACCACCCAGCAAGAGTACAATGTCAACTAAAAACAACTCCAAACCAGTAGGTCCTGGGCCAGATAGTCGTACAGCATGCTCAGCCCAGGGGAGTGAAAAACTACAATCCTACGACTTACAGTTCCAGTTCGACTTGCTCTCCTCAAGCCCCAGACACATTAAAGGCTTCCTCAGAGGCCTATTACCGAATGTCGCCCCATCTCCAATAGCAAAACAAAAAGGGGAGTGAGGGTAGGAAGCTTCTTGAATCCAGAAAAAAATAGCTGGTTGAACTGCTGACTTCCTCCTATAAGATAAGAAACTCCACTTCTGCTAACTAGTAACATTGTTGCAATACACACACACAAACGCATAAACCCTGCGTTTCAGGCTAGGAGGCCCTACACTTTCTTTCTTGGACTGTGCTGATAACAAATGAAATCTGGGTATTTGTTTGTTACTGGGTGTCAATCACTGACTGAACTAGAATGAAAGAGTGTCAAACGTTCTTCTAACTGTGTTTGATCATTTCTTTTTTAATTTTGTCTTAAATTGGTGCTTTTCTAGAATGTTTTGCAAAGTTATTTTTGAGAATATGCAATGATTGAAAATGTCTCAATTTTAGGGTAAAAGAGGGACGTGGAATAAAATTTTTAGTACCGCATAAGAAATAATGTAGTGTAAACTACCTGCCTGGGTGATTGTTATGCTTTAGGTAGTTTGTATAATTTACAAATGTGACATAGGAGAATTAAAGTACTGAAGACCTTCCAAGGTAAACCTGGTGAAGATACAAAAACAGAAGGCTTCAACACTTGTACATTTAACCTAGGTAAAAAGGGCCTCCTCTGTTGCCCACCAAATAAATTTACAAAGCAAAAATTCAAGACAGTTTAACTTAATTCCCATATGCAATTGGGCAACTAAGCCACAGGATATCACTGTATGTTGCAATGCCAATAACATTTAGTGGTCCAGAGAAACTGAAATAAAACTCCAGATGTTCCAAAATTACCTCTATCGTATGGTGAGTTGCCAACAAATGCAAACACAAGCATTTTGCAAAAAGTGTGATGAAGTTTTCTTTTCACTGTAGTAAGGAAATCTCTTTTCGCAAATATAGAAACTATGGGGCCGATTTACTAACCCCCGAATGCTGCTATATGCAGCTGTTTCCGTGTGAGCCTTCATGTTCGCCGGAAACAGGAGTTAAGAAGCAGCGGTCTTAAGACCGCTGCTCCTTTACTCGTCCACCAGCTCTGAGGCAGCGAACAGCAATCCGCCAGATCGTATATGATCGGGCTGATTGACACTGCAGGGGGCAGCATTGCCAGAACTGCTTGTGCAATGTTAAATGCCAACAGCGTATGCTGTCAGCATTTAGCGATGCAGGACGGACATGATTCGCTATACTCATGTCCACCCGGGGTATGATAAATCTAAGGATAAATTATTTGTTATTTTTGTTGGTGTCTGACGAAGAGGGAAACGTTACAAGAAATAAAGAGAAGATATTCCAATCATCAATCAGATTGTGGGAGTACATCGACTTCTTAAAGCACCACACAAGACTACACACCCCTTTCCTATCAACCATTAAGGGCCACTGATAGCCCTATATAGGAACCGACATGGACACTGAGCACACATCTTGAAAAAGCCCCGAGTGAGGGGAGAAACGCGTTGATCGTGTCTCAAATCCTACAGGATAACTGCCACCAAGCTGAACTCCTCTAAGGTCTGTGAATTGAAACAACCGATTGAAGGAGCGCACCAGACTGTCTATCATTTGAACTGACTACAACGGAGTAAGGACACCTGAGAGATCCGGCTAAATCTACACCAGCTAAGTCCACATAAGGATCGCTCACAACCCCGGCAACTAACAACACCGAACTTCCTCAAATCAGCTAGATATCAGTTGTGGTATTTGAAAAAGGATGACGTAAGTGGACGACACCCGGAGAAGACGCCCACATTGCTAATACAATCCACGAACAGGCTAAACAGCCTCTAATCTCTACTCACACTGTGACATACAAATAGCGCAAGGTACCGCTCTCGTATATTAGCTTGATCCAATGCTAACATAGTATGATCATCTAAATACGATTGTTTCTTCTACTATTAGTGCACGTTCAAGATCATTGCACTTATTGACTTATCTCCTACTAGTAACTTTGGTTATACGCTGGACGTCCAGTTTTTTAGCTGTATAGCTTTTATCTGCTTTGTGTATATCTTACAGTTTTACACTTTTATTTGCTTTGTGTAGATACTACATTTTTTTTTTATATATATTTTTTGTGTGCTAGACTTCTTAAATTTATGTGAACACTGTGGTAATATATGCGAACACCTGTGGTTAATCAACCCCCTTTCTATATGCTTTCTACAAGCTAGTTTAAAGGGCCTCATTAATTACTTGTTAGTATTATATATATATCTACAGACTGCATTAACTTATCTGCCCATTTTTTTCTTGTGCATTCTATTTCGTCTTACTTATTCACTATTACTACCTGTTATTTTAACTTTGTGACAAACTAAATACATTTTTAAATTGAATATATTTTTAAACTTCATCTTTTTAGGCATTGTATTTATTATTATACAGCTGTTCATTTTATATTCATTGTGAATTTTTTATTTTTTATTCATTGTGAATTACTTATCAGTCCTTTATATTGGGTAAATCTTCCCAGAGTACCCCATCTTATATTCAGTATAACCCTAGCTTCAGCGCCAGTATTCTCACACTATCTTACTTCTATTATAAATCTACCCCTATATATGTGATTCATATCTATACATCCAGTAAAAAGATATATAAGATTATTTTTCATATATTTTGTAATATATATATATATATATATATATATATATATATATATATATATATATATATATATATGTGTGTGTGTATGTATGTATGTATGTGTATATGTATGTGTATATACAGTATCTCACAAAAGTGAGTACACCCCTCACATTTTTGTAAATATTTTATTATATCTTTTCATGTGGCAACACTGAAGAAATGACACTTGGTACAATGTAAAGTAGTGAGTGTATAGCCTGTATAACAGTGTAAATTTGCCGTCCCCTCAAAATAACTCAACACACAGCCATTAATGTCTAAACTGTTGGCAACAAAAGTGAGTACACAACCAAACAATTCCTACACGCTGCTCAGAGGTCCGACGCCGCCTCTCGCTCACTGCCAAATGGAGCTGCAAATGTTTAGGGAGGCACTAGACACTGTGAAGTGGTGCACGCCAGCGGTCGAGCATACCGCAAATACAAAATCCAAAAGATCCAATTAGCCAGCACTCGAGGGGAATATGTTGAAATAAAATCCAATACTTTATTTAGGCATGTTAAAATAACACACTCCAAAGTGTGAAGAACAAGAAACAAGAACTCCTTACGCGTTTCGTGCCTGTTGGCACTTAGTCATAGGATAGTCTGAGCACTCACTTGTTTCCCCTTTTGTCGGCTATTCGACCAATCATTTAGATCTTTGCAAGCTGAACATAATTACTGTTACTTAGACCAGCAAGAGGTGAAAACAGTGTTGCTTTTTCTTTAAAAGACATAATAATGTAACAAATTAAAACCAGAGATATATTAGATAAATATTTACATCAATACATGGAATAGCAATCTTTCTCATAGATAGTACAAAGACAAATAGGAATACAAATAAATGCACACAAGTATTGTCAAGTAAATATAAGTGCTCCAATGCATCTTTGTGTAAAAAAAAAACAATTGTTGCATGTGTCCTAGCCTGTAAGTATGATACATATAAACTACAATTATTAATAGGCAAATTATTCCAAAACACACAAAAAATGTGTATATCTTTAGAATAGAAATTTGACACTTAGTATATATACCTACTCATGAATTAATAGTATCTGGTTCATATCTCCTATTGTTGTTCTATATATACCAATGTAATAATATAATTATATAGCATTATATCTATTGGTCAAAAGCACAAACCCACATGTATTAAAACATAATGATTCCAGAACATTCAATGATCATACAGACAAGACAATCACAGTAAAATAAGTTATATACACAAAAGTAAACCCTAAAATGTGTATAAATAATGGATAATGGTTCAAACAAAAAAAGTTTTTTACAAGAGTGTTAATCCACAAAGTAACTCATCTCATTTCTTATTCATACCCTGTGGTAACTTAGTTTTCAACATAAATATCCAATACAATTCTTTTTTCAATAAAATCTTACTCCTGTTCCCACCTCTAGGTGGTAACTTAGCTAAATCAATAATTTTAACTCCAATCTTTGGTTCATTCAAAAAATGAAAACCATTTAAATGCCTGGCCACACTCGGATCTTTATTATAATTCATGATATCTCTCTTATGTTCTCCAAATCTCGACCTCAGGCTACATGGGGTTTGTCCCACATACTGATCGTGGTAAATTAAACACTCCAAAAGATATACCAAGTGCTCCGTCCCACAATTACCATAATGGTCCATTTTAAATTCCTTACCGGTAGTTGTGGTTGTAAAGGAATCACCTTTCATTTTGAAGCCACATGTGCCACAATTACTGACACCACATCTAAACGTACCCCTTTTATGTAGCCAGTTATCACCTTCTACTCTTATTCCTACGAGACACCATACTTGGCGATAGTCTTTTTGCCAAAGTTGGTGGTTTCTTTGAAACAAATCTAATATTACCAATTAAAGGAGCCAAAATTTCATCACCCTTTAAAACAGATACGTTTTTCTTCAAAATATTACAAACTTGTTTAAATTGGATTGAATATTCAGTTGAAAAAACAATAGGCTGCTTATTCCCAGCTGAATTCCAATTCTGTTTCCTTCTCTTTATAGTTTCTGAATCCATAGTTTTAATCTCTTCTAAATCTTGTAACATCTTAGATTAATCATACCCTCTGTTTTTTAACCTCTTAATAAGCATACTTGCCTGAACTTCAAAACAAGATTCTGAGTTAGTGTTTCTCCTTAATCTTAAAAGTTGGATTCTTGGAATTGATTTGATCAGATGCGCAGGGTGACATGATGCAGCATGCAAGATTGTATTGCCTGAAGTGGGCTTTCTAAACATGTCAGTCACAATAGAACCCAGCGCATCCAAGCCGGTCAATTCCAAATCAAAAAAATTAACCTTATTACCTGCTAACTCTCCAGTAAACCTAAGCCCTAGATCATTATTATTAACAAATTCCAGAAACAACTGAAATTCAAATGGTTCTTTTACAATGAAAATCAAATTATCAATGAATCTGTTATACTGTATGATGTTATCACAGAACGGATTCATATTTCCATAGAGATAGTTGAGCTCCCACCAATCAACATACAAATTCGCAAATGAGGGGGCAAATTTCGCCCCCATTGCAGTGCCACAGATCTGTAAGTAATAGGCACCATCAAACATGAAAAAGTTGTGCTTTAGTAGGAACTCAACAATCCCGCAGATAAACAATTTGAACTCTACAGAGAAATTGGTATCTCTGTCCAAAAAAAATCTGATGGCCATTATGCCCAAAGAGTGCGGTATACTCGAATATACGGAGGTTGCATCAATAACTATCCATTTATACCTATCTTTCCATTTGATATTTTTCATAATAGGTAACAAATGACCAGAATCTATAAGATAACTACTCAAGTTTCTCACCTTTTAAGACATGAATAAGTTGGTTAGAAAGTTGTCATTGAATTGTTATTTTCATATAAATAATGATGTAATAGATGATTCGTATATAGATGAATTGCATACGGAAAATGCTGAAATCATTTGTCATCTTGATTTTTAAAGATTTGGAGGATTCTACTGGTTATATCAATGATGATGAATGCCCTAAACCCGTAAGAAAGGGATCAAATTTCTACCCCACTAATTTTAGGGGTTCTTGCTTGAATGTCTTTCATAAAAAGGTGGAGCAAGAAATTATAGATTTGGGGGAAACTAATAAGAGCAAAGGGTTTCAGCACAATCTTACTGTTAAAGAAAGGAAAGCTATCAATGATTTACAAGATAACCACAACATTGTCATCAGGTCCTCGGATAAGGGTGGCAATGTTGTGGTTATGAACAAAGAGGAGTACTTTAAAGAGGCAATTGGGCAATTGCAGGATGGTACAACTTACAGGTTTATCTTGTAATCCTATACATGATTTTAGTATCAAAATGAGGAGATTACTAGATCAGGCAGTAGCCTTTAATATTTTAAAAGAGGAGGAGATTATTTCATTGGTACCTGAGCATCCTATTGTGCCTATTTTTCATTTTTTTACCCAAGATCCATAAGGATCCTAAGAGACCACCAGGGAGGCCTATCATCTCCGGGATTGGCTCACTTTTTGAGCCACTCTCGGAATGGGTAGATGGCATTTTGCAGCCCCTGGGGAGAAACTTGTGTAGTTATCTTATAGATTCTGGTCATTTGTTATCTATTATGAAAAATATCAAATGGAAAGATGGGTATAAATGGATAGTTATTGATGCAACCTCCTTATATTCGAGTATACCGCACTCTTTGGGCATAATGGCCATCAGATTTTTTTTGGACAGAGATACAAATTTCTCCATAGAGTTCAAATTGTTTATCTGCGAGATAGTTGAGTTCCTACTTAAGCACAACTTTTTTTTTGTTTGATGGTGCCTATTACTTACAGATCTGTGGCACTGCAATGGGGGCGAAATTTGCCCCCTTGTTTGCGAATTTGTATGTTGGTTGGTGGGAGCTCAACTATCTCTATGGAAATATGAATCCGTTCTGTGATAACATCATACAGTATAACAGATTCATTGATAATTTGATTTTCATTGTAAAAGAACCATTTGAATTTCAGTTGTTTCTGGAATTTGTTAATAATAATGATCTAGGGCTTAGGTTTACTGGAGAGTTAGCAGGTAATAAGGTTATTTTTTTGGATTTGGAATTGACCGGCTCGGATGCGCTGGGTTCTATTGTGACTGACATGTTTAGAAAACCCACTTCAGGCAATACAATCTTGCATGCTGCATCATGTCACCCTGCGTATCTGGTGATCAAATAAATCCCAAGAAGTCAACTTTTAAGATTAAGGAGAAACTCAGAATCTTGTTTTGAAGTTCAGGCAAGTATGCTTATTAAGAGGTTAAAAAACAGAGGGTATGATGAATCTAAAATGTTACAAGATTTAGAAGAGATTAAAACTATGGATTCAGAAACTATAAAGAGAAGGAAACAGAATTGGAATTCAGCTGGGAATAAGTAGCCTATTGTTTTTTCAACTGAATATTCAATCCAATTTAAACAAGTTTGTAATATTTTGAAGAAAAACGTATCTGTTTTAAAGGGTGATGAAATTTTGGCTCCTTTAATTGGTAATATTAGATTTGTTTCAAAGAAACCACCAACTTTGGCAACAAGACTTTATTACACTTGCATTTGGGTTTATTCCTGTGCACGAATCACTTGATCTTTTTTGTCTACTAGATTTACTATTATAGTACTATCTGTGTATGGGATTGGTTAGATTTTCAATTACAATTTCGTTGTCTCTGTTTTTTTACTCTGTACAATGACAATAAACAAATCTAATCTAATCTAATCTAAAGACTATCGCCAAGTATGGTGTCTCGTAGGAATAAGAGTACAGGTGATAACTGGCTACATAAAAGGGGTACCTTTAGATGTGGTGTCAGTAATTGTGGCTTCATAATGAAAGGTGATTCCTTTACAAGCACAACTACCGGTAAGGAATTTAAAATTGACCAATATGGTAATTGTGGGACGGAGCACTTGGTATATCTTTTGGAGTGTTTAATTTGCCACGAGCAGTATGTGGGACAAACCACACGTAGCCTGAGGTCAAGATTTGGAGAACATAAGAGAGATATCATGAATTATAATAAAGATTTGAGTGTGGCCAGGCATTTCAATGGTTTTCATTTTTTGAATGAACCAAAGATTGGAGTTAAAATCATTGATTTAGCTAAGTTACCACCTAGAGGTGGGAACAGGAGTAGGATTCTATTGAAATCATTATGTTTTAATACATGTGGGTTTGTGCTTTTGACCAATAGCTATAATGCTATATTATTATATTATTGCATTGTTATATATAGAACAACAATAGGAGATATGAACCCGATACTATTCATTCATGAGTAGGTATATATACTAAGTGTCAAATTTATATTCTAAAGATATACACACATTTTTTGTGTGTTTTGGAATAATTTGCCTATTAATAATTGTAGTTTATATGTATCATACTTACAGACTAGGACACATGCAACAATTGTTTTTTTTTACACAAAGATGCATTGGAGCACTTATATTTACTTGACAATACTTGTGTGCATTTATTTGTATTCCTATTTGTCTTTGTACTATCTATGAGAAAGATTGCTATTTCATGTATCGATGGAAATATTTATCTAATATTTTCTATCTCTGGTTTTAATTTCTTACATTATTATGTCTTTTAAAGAAAAAGCAACACTGTTTTCACCTCTTGCTGGTCTAAGTAACAGTAAATTATGTTCAGCTTGCAAAGATCTAAATGATTGGTCGAATAGCCGACAAAAGGGGAAACAAGTGAGTGCTCAGACTATCCTATGACTAAGTGCCAACAGGCACGAAAAGCGTAAGGAGTTCTTGTTTCTTGATCTTCACACTTTGGAGTGTGTTATTCTAACATGCCTAAATAAAGTATTGGATTTTATTTCAACATATTTCCCTTGAGTGCTGCCTAATTGGTTCTTTTAAAAGTGAGTACACCCCTAAGTGGAAATGTTCAAATTGGGCCCAATTAGCCATTTTCCCTCCCCAGTATCATATGATTTGTTAGAGTTATTCAGGTGTGAATGGGGAGCAGGTGTGTTAAATTTGGTGTTATCGCTCTCACACTCTCTCATGCTGGTCACTGGAAGTTCAACATGGCACCTCATGGCAAAGAACTCTCTGAGGATCTGAAAAAAAGAATTGTTGCTCTACATAAAGATGGCCTAGGCTATAAGAAGTTTGCCAAGACCCTGAAACTGAGCTGCAGCACGGTGGGCAAGACCATACAGAGGTTTCACAGGACAGGTTCCACTCAGAACAGGCCTCACCATGGTCAACCAAAGAAGTTGAGTTCACGGGCTCAGCGTCATATCCAGAGGTTGTCTTTGGGAAACTGACGTATGAGTGCTGCCAGCATTGCTACATAGTTTGAAGCGGTGGGGGGTCAGCCTGTCAGTGCTCAGACCATACGCCGCACACTGCAACAAATTGGTCTGCATGGCTGTCGTCCCAGAAGGAAGCCTCTTCTAAAGATGATGCACAAGAAAGCCCACAAACTGTTTGCTGAGGAAAAGCAGACTAAAGACATGGACTACTGGAACCATGTCCTGTGGTCCGATGAAACCAAGATAAACTTATTTGGTTCAGATGGTGTCAAGCATGTGTGCCGGCAACCAGCTGAGGCGTACAAAGTCAAGTGTGTCTTGCCTACAGTTAAGCATGGTGGTGGGAGTGTCATGGTCTGGGTCTGCATGAGTGCTGCCGGCACTGGGGAGATAGTTTATTGAGGGAACCATGAAGGCCAACATGTACTGTGACATACTGAAGCAGAGCATGATCCCCTCCCTTCAGACACTGGGCTGCAGGGCAGTATTCCAAATGATAACGACTTTAAACACACCTCCAAGACAACCACTGCCTTGCTAAAGAAGCTGAGGGTAAAGGTGATGGACTGGCCAAGCATGTCTCCAGACCTAAACCCTACTGAGCATCTGTGGGGCATCCTCATATGGAAGGTGAGGGAGCGCAAGGTCTCTAACATCCACCAGCTCTGTGATGTCATCATGGAGGAGTGGAAGAGGACTCCAGTGGCAACCTGTAAAGCTCTAGTGAACTCCATGCCCAAGAGGGTTAAGGCAGTGCTGGAAAATAATGGTGGCCACACAAAATATTGACACTTTGGGCCCAATTTGTACATTTCCACTTAGGTGTGTACTCACTTTTGTTGCCAAAAGTTTAGACATTAAAGGCTGTGTGTTGAGTTATTTTGAGGGTACAGCAAATTTACACTGTTATACAGGCTGTACACTCACTACTTTACATTGTAGCAAAGTGTCATTTCTTCAGTGTTGTTGAGATACTGTGTGTGTATGTATATATGTGTATGTATATATGTGTATATATATATATATATATATATATATATATATATATATATATATATATATACACACACATACACACACAGATTTTTCTTTCCATAAATGTTTTGTAGATGATCCATTTAATAACTTTGTGCTGATTTTCAGACTCCTAACCAAGCCCCAAAGTTTTAGATGTATACTGATGTCTACAGTTTTCTGTGGTTTCTGTTTGTGTAACGGGTCTAAACTGGGCGTTTTTAAAAGGTTTTATGCTGGATTTTTAGATCAGTATCTGTGCATAGTCTTCTTTATAGTAGTGTCTGTCACATGCAGTTATATGAAGGTGTATAATGTCTCTTTGAATGAGGATTCTGGATATTCATAATTAAGGTATAATTCACTTGCAAAAAGTAAACATGTTATCAAGCCACTTTCCTTGATCTATAATATAGGCAGAAGAAATGTGGTGCGTGTGTATAAATGGAATTTGATATGCTGCCCAAATAATTCATAGGCCGATACCAATAGTCACTCCCCATCAGTATGATGACCGGATTACGTTGGTCTGATGTAATAGGTGGGCGTGACTGAAAACAAACGTGTAATGCAACGGGTACCGGCACTTCTGATATATAAATGACCAGTCAAGCGCCTCGCTTTGTCTGTGTCAACATTGAGAAGGCCTGTAAAAGGGCTGAAACGCGTCTGATTTGTACTTTTTACGTGCTCTTCACCCCGTCACCGTTCCGGTTATCAGCCAGGAAATGGGGGGGGGGAACGTGCTTTTAATAATTAGTGTATTTTGGTGGTGGTTTTGGTGTTAGGGAGCAGATATCTCTATAGTTTACATATGTATAATAAAAATATTTTTTATTTATTTATACTCATTTATAGTAGAATAAGTGCTAGAAACCCGTTCTTTCCTTTTCTTTTTTGTTGTTGTATTTGTTCATTTAAAGGGGTAAGACCAGACAGAGCCAGCAAGAATAGGCTCAGTCCTTTTCTTCATATCTTACCGGTTCACAGTGACAGCATATAGTTTTCTTTGGTTACCATTAAAATTGGTCATTTGAAAAATATGGGCTACAATACAAATGGCGCTCAAAAATGCAAGTGGTATGGAGTGCTGGTATGGAAAGCTAATACTGCTAGTGTAAAATTCAAACCGCTTCTTTTTTGCGTTCAGATTTTATTTTATTTTTTATTTTATTTGTGTGCTTGGCAGTAATTTTGTGAACAGAATTAATTGTATTAACACAAACACTCCCATTGGTGGGTAGGGGAGATAAGTAATAAAATGATAATTTAGTTAAAATACGGAAGAATTTGTGTGTAATGAAAGTGAAAAAAGGTAAGCAGGTCGGATTTCACTGCAAGGCAAACACATTTGAATGGGTTGTGGTTTCAAAGAACAAAACCAGCTATCTAATATACAAAAAAAAAATAAAGAAGCAATTTCTCATACACTTTATTCTCTGCTGCTGGTATAACAAGTAATTGGAAACACATTAATGTAAAACCAATTTTATAGTACACTGTCCCTTTAATTCATTTTACAATTGTAACATGGTCTGTGTTATACAGTTGAAGTTAAATAGTTTTCAACTAGTGTGTATAATATTTATGTAACTAGTGTGTGTATAATATTTATGTAACTAGTGTGTATATAATATTTATGTAACTAGTGTGTATAATATTTATGTAACTAGTGTGTATATAATATTTATGTAACTAGTACGTATAATATTTATGTAACTAGTGTGTATAATATTTATGTAACTAGTGTGTGTAATATTTATGTAACTAGTGTGTATAATATTTATGTAACTAGTGTGTGTAATATTTATGTAACTAGTGTGTGTAATATTTATGTAACTAGTGTGTATAATATTTATGTAACTAGTGTGTATAATATTTATGTAACTAGTGTGTGTAATATTTATGTAACTAGTGTGTATAATATTTATGTAACTAGTGCGTATAATATTTATGTAACTAGTGTGTATAATATTTATGTAACTAGTGTGTATATAATATTTATGTAACTAGTGTGTATATAATATTTATGTAACTAGTGCGTATAATATTTATGTAACTAGTGTGTATAATATTTATGTAACTAGTGTGTGTAATATTTATGTAACTAGTGTGTATAATATTTATGTAACTACAGTAGTGTGTGTATAATATTTATTTAACTAGTATGTATATAATATTTATGTAACTAGTGTGTGTAATATTTATGTAACTAGTGTGTATATAATATTTATGTAACTAGTGTGTGTATATACTGTAATATTTATGTAACTAGTATGTATATAATATTTTTGTTACTAGTGTGTGTATATAATATGTATGTATCTAGTATGTATATAATATTTATGTAACTAGTGTGTATATAATATTTATGTAACTAGTATGCCTCTGTATTTTGTTTTTCAGTAAACAAGTTGCTTTTAGAGAAGAACTTTACCATCAAACAGAAAGTCCAACAAAAACAAAGATTATTGATTCTTCCAACACAATAAAAGAGAATAATATTGTGTCTTTGAGTATTGAAGATGAAATAAAGAAGCCGAATATTAAAATAATAACGGTCAGACAACAAAAGGAAGCTATGCCTGTTCAGGTAATTTATAAAAGGCTATGGAGTTTTTATTTTTTTCTATAAAATACTTTATTTATTCATAGTATATATATATATATATGTGTGTGTGTGAAAGGCACAAAAAGGTCAAAATTAAATTGGTTGAAGTTTAGCATGCAGTTTTAAGAAACTTTTCAGTTTATTTTTATTATCAAATTTATGAAGTTCTCTGGTATTCTTTGTTAAAAAGCATACTTAAAGGGATATGAAAAACACATTTTTTTCTTTCATGATTCGTATAGAGCAATTTTAAGCAACTTTCTAATTTACTCCTACTATCAAATTTTCTTCTTTCTTTTGGTATCTGTATTTGAAAAAGCAGGAATGTAAAGCTTAGGTGTCAGCCCATTTTTGGTTCAGCACCTGGGTAGCACTTGCTGATTGGTGGCTACATTTAGCATACATTTAGCATGCTGTTATTAAAGAAATGTTTCAACAAAGGATACCAAGAGAAAGTTGTAAATGTATTAAAAAAATAAATTAGGTTTTTGCTTAAAGGGACAGTCAACACCAGAATTGTTGTTGTTTAAAAAGAAAGATAATCCCTTTATTACCCATTATCCAGTTTAGCATACTTAACACAGTTATAATAATACATGTTTTACCTCTGTAAGTATCTAAGCTTCTGTTGACTGCCCCCTTATTTCAGTTCTTTTGACAGACTTGCATTTTAGCCAATCAGTGCTCACTCCAAGGTCACTTAACGTGCATGAACTCAATGTTATCTATATGAAACACATGAACTAATGCCCTCTAGTGGACAAAATGCATTTAGATTAGAGGCAGTCTTCAAAGTCTAAGAAATTAGCATATGAACCTCCTAGGTTTAGCTTTCAACTAAGAATACCAAGAGAACAAAGCAAATTGGTGATAAAAGTAAATTGGGAAGTTTTTTTAAAATTAAATGCCCTATTTAAATCATGAAAGTTTTTTTTGGACTTGACTGTTCCTTTAATTGTAAACTCTCTCTGAATCATGAAAGTTAAATTTTTACTTGTGTTTCCTTTCAAGCATACCTGTGTATTCTGAATAACACAAAATAAATGTATGTTATAAATAACATATATAATAATTTCCTTGTTCAATAAGATATGCCAATATTTTATAGGGACAGTAAAGGGAAAACTAAACATTCATGATTTAGATGGGACATGCAATTGTAAACAACTTTTAAATTTACTTTTATGA